>NW_026712263.1:299927-441735 GCF_030504385.1 Musca domestica
TGGAACAAAAGTTCCAACATTTCCAGAGAACGATCACCTAATAAAAAGCGAAGTTAGTATCCGATTGAGTGCATACTACATGAATCGTTATATTTGTATCAAGTTCACTCCTTCTCATACCTCCCTGTTGTGAAAAATCATAGTTCTCAAAAATGATTGGTGTCCGATTTTCTGCCAACTTGGCACATTTTAATATTCCCGCTCATATTGTCTCCAGTTAGAGTTGTGCCAATCTACTTCGATCGAACGTACTAGTTCTTTCTTCTTTCTAGTTCCGTGGCTCCGGTCGTTTGTATGAAAACTCTGCGTATGAGTGATATGGAATTTACGAAATCACTTATACGTTTAGGAACTGGTTTACTGAGCTATGGATAGTAGATTAACACAACTCTAGTGTCCAATTGAAGATGGACTATATCTGGTTTTTCCTTGTAGTACCTCCCTCTTTCTAATTTCAGATTTTTGAAATCAGCTAAATCGAATATTAAGCGCATTGAGTATGCCTGGTATCAATTAATTCTTAGTTCAAAGCACAATGTGGAAATTCATGGCTTTATATATTTCCCAGAGCCCAATCCAATGGTTAAATTAAATAAATCCGAAGAACCTAAGATAGCTCCCAAACATATTTAGAGCCCAAAGGTATCTCAAAAACAAAAACTTATTTAATTCACCATTCAGATTTATTATATGTTTCGTTAATCAAAATTTTGCCGATAACAACCCACTTAGTAAGCGATACCAGTGTTGGACTTGATCCAATCCAAGTAGCTGGTGACACGAGTAAAGGCAGCTGGGTAACCCTTGGCGCAACCGGCCGACGAACCGAAGGAAGTCAAACCAACTTGGACCTTGGAGGATTCCAAAACCAATGGGCCCCCAGAATCACCGTTGCAGGTAGAAACACCACGGGAGTGGAGACACAGATGTTGGAGGCAGTGACAATGGATGTACCATAGGTGGCGGCACAGACAGTGTTGGTGATGATTTGCATACGGGCCCATTGCAAGTTGTTGGTAACACCGGAGGCAGAGTCGGAGATCTTGCCCCAACCGGAGGCGATGGCATAATCACCGGCATAGGTGGAGTAAGAGCTGGCAATGGCGGGCAATTTAACGGCTTGGATGCGGCTGGTGTAGGAGACAGAGGGGATCTTGATCAAGGAAATGTCGTTCTTCAAGGTCTTGCTGTTCCAGCCAGAGTGGATGATGATGTCGCTCTTGGCAACGGTGTGGGTGACTTCAGCGGAGGTACGGACGGTGGCGCCCAAGTAGACGGTGACGGATTGGATACTAAACAAAAAGAAAAATAATTCAATACTTGGACGGCATATTCCAAAAAATCGAATACATACCCATCGGTACAGTGAGCAGCAGTCAAAACCCAACGATTTCCAATCAAAGAACCACCGCACCAGGCCGAGGACAAGGCGCTGACCTTCAAGGAAAGACCAACTTGGTAGGGGAATTGACCAACGGTGGCAGTGTTGCCATTGGTAATACGACCCTCACCCTCAATGACGGGCACAACAATGTCACGTTGGTAAATCTCCTCGGCGGAGACGGCGACCAAGGCCAGAGCGAAAATAATCAAGAATTTCATGGTGCTACTGTACGAATACAACTGCTAATTTTGCATAGATCGGAGCAGGTTTTTATAGGTGAAAAACCTTATCAAGTAGCATATTTTGATTACGATTTTTTTTCACAAAAATGTTGCGAACAAATTCCAAATCGATGCATTTCAAAATTATCTTCAGATTATTTTGATAATTTTATTTTAAAAACTTAAAGTGTTTTTCCAAAATAAAATAAAAAAGCATTGACGCATTTCTGGCAGACGTTTGGGCCTCAGTTAAATATGCAATCAGAACAGAAATAATAAAAAAAACCCTCCCCATCAAGATAATGCCATTCCGCAGTATTCAATTAACTTGCAAAATTCTTAATCTCCTTCTATCAATTTGGATTTCCAATGATAACTCCACGAAGAAAACAAATCAAAAAAATACTAGACAAAAAAGAACATTGCAATTTTTTATCAAGACCTGCATTGGTAGTACCTGGGGCTATTTGAGAATTTAGCAAAAATTATTTTAGATAGTAGCTGACGCCTTGATAAGGGCAGCTATTGGCCTATAAAAGCCTAACCGGACCCATGACAAACCAGCAGTTGTATTCGTACAGTAGCACCATGAAATTCTTAGTTATTTTCGCTTTGGCTTTGGCCACCGCCTCTGCCTTCGACTTGAGAGCCGAACATGTGGAATCCCGCACATCATCATGCCCGTCCTGGAGACCGAGGGCCGCATTACCAATGGCAACACTGCCTCTGTTGGCCAATTCCCCTACCAAGTTGGTCTTTCCTTGAAGGTTAATGCTTTGTCCTCGGCCTGGTGCGGTGGTTCCTTGATCGGCAATCGTTGGGTTTTGACTGCTGCTCACTGTACCGATGGGTAAGGATCCGATTTTTTGGGGATATATCATCCAGCCATTAACTAAATGTCTGTGTTCTGTAGTATCCAATCCGTCACCGTCTACTTGGGTGCCACCGTTCGTACCTCCGCTGAAGTCACCCACACCGTTGCCAAGAGCGACATCATCATCCACTCTGGCTGGAATGCAAATACCTTGAAGAACGACATCTCCTTGATCAAGATCCCCTCCGTCTCCTACACCAGCCGCATCCAAGCCGTTAAATTGCCCGCCATTGCTAGCTCCTACTCCACCTATGCCGGTGACTACGCCATCGCTTCCGGTTGGGGCCGTATCTCCGACTCTGCCTCCGGTGTCACCAACAACTTGCAATGGGCCCGCATGCAAATCATCACCAACACCGTCTGTGCCGCCACCTATGGTACCTCCATTGTTACCTCCTCGAACATTTGCGTCTCCACCACCGGTGGTGTTTCTACCTGCAACGGTGACTCTGGCGGCCCATTGGTTTTGGAATCCTCCAAGGTCCAAGTTGGTTTGACTTCCTTCGGTGCTGCTGCCGGTTGCGCCAAGGGTTACCCAGCTGCCTTCACTCGTGTCACCAGCTACTTGGATTGGATCAAGTCCAACACTGGTATCGCTTACTAAGTGGGTAAACGACATATTTGATATGAAGTAAACTGACTATTTATATTATAATAGAATTTTTTGTTTGTGGATTTGAAGTTAATACGAAATTCGGGTGGGGAAATAATATTGATTCAGAAAACATTGGGAAATACGGTGCCCATTGCGGTGCAATATTTTGGACCAAAATGCCATCAAGGGGATCCTTTTTTTTTCAAAATATGGTTAAAAACTCCCTTTAACTTCTCAAGAATTCGCTAATACTATGATACATAAATACATATAAGGTTTAAAGCCGTACTTCATGGAACTTTGGGTAAAATTCTCCCACAAAGCATAATATTAGAAGGATGATGTCAAAGAAAATTCTATTCTTCACAAATTTCACTGTAGGTCACCAAAGAAAAGAAATCTCAGAAATCCCTTTCGAGACAGTGCTAGGTCAGGTTCGAAAATGGGCATTATCGGTCCACTCCATCAAGTACCTCCCTCACAAATGGTCAAAATTTTGAATAATTACAACTCTTATAAAATGTCATGTAAGAGTCCGATGTCTTTAAATTTCTTACATCCAAATAATTTTATTAGCCCAAGGTCTGGTGTTAAAATGGAATATATTGGTCCACTCCTTTTGGTACGTCCCCCAAAAAAGGGTCGAAATTTTCAATATCAATGAAACTAAAAAAAAAACGCGAAATTAACATTTATTTCCATTCAAACTTGGCACATCTCAATATTCCATAAACACAAGATCTGTTATTAAGATGGTAGAGATCGGACCATTCCGTCTGGTACCTCCCCCACACGGGGCAAAACCAGAACGATAATAAAATCCAAATAAGCATCCGGTATTTTCTACTAACACAAGATCTTCTGTGAAGATGAGATATATCTGTCCACTCCTTCTGCTACCTCCTCCACAAAGGTCAACATTTTGAATATCCATTAAGCTCATAAAACGCAAAATTAACATCCGATTCCATTCAAGACTGGGTACATCTCAGAATTTATATCAACATAACATTTCTTATAAGCATAGTAGAAATCGGGCCATTACTCTGGGTCAAAGTTTTGAATAACCAAACTTGATCATAAAATCCAGAATTTCTTCTGGTACCTCACCCACATAGGGTTGAAGATTTTTAAAAACAAAACACTCAGTGAAAACGAAATAAGCATCCAACTCTCTTCAAATTTAATACGAGGTTTGTTATGAAGATTATATGTATCTGCGAACTCCTTCTGATACCTCACCCACAAACGGTCATAATTTCAATACTTTTATCTGTCATAACTTGTGATAAAAGAAAGAAAAGAAAATTTTAACATTTTCTAAAAATTATTACTGGTCCAAGCCTGGCACATATTTCATATTTATTGAGGTCCGATACGAAATGGACTATATTGCCCCACTCGTTCGGATCCTACTACATAGAGGGTCAACAATTTGAATATTCAGGACAGAAGCCAAAATATATTTAAATATCGAACATTGGCTGAGGGTACACATCTGTCGGCAAAACCGACTGATACTTTTAACATGTTCGAATTTAATTTCACTTTGTAAATAGATAAACCAGTAAAGAAAGTCTTAAAGCCGGGCGGGGCCGACTTTATGATACCCTACACCACTTTGCGAATGAGAGAATTCAATCATACACGCCATGATTATAACTATAATTTAAAGTTCAAAGAACAAATATGCCGAAGCATTTGTATCTTTTAAATTCGGATTTGTATTGCCCATTTGGTGCACAATTAATTTTAAATATTGGAGAAATAGGGAGCTATATCCAAATCGGAACCGATCTCGATAAAACTTGGCAAAGATATTTCTAAGCTGTATTTGAATTATATCCCTGAATATCGTTCTTACGGAGTGCATATTACGGCTGTGGGTAACAAATATAACAAATCGGATGAACGGTATATATGGGAGCTATAGCTATATCTGAACCAATCTTTACCAAATTTGACATACTAGCTTCTAGACTCAATTCGGTCGTAAGTGCCAAATTTCATCCCATTTGTGTAAATATTAGACGTTTGGTGCACAATTCAAGGTAAATCAGACGAAGTTATATGTGAGCTATATCCAAATCTGAACCGATCTCGATAAAATTTAACAAATGTATTTCTGAGCTGTATTTGATATACTTCCCCAAATATTGTTGTTACAGAGTGCATATTACGGCTGCGGAGGACAAAAATAACAAATCGGATGAACAATATATATGGGAGCTATAGCTATATCTGAACCGATTTCGATCAAATTTGGCATACGTATTTTCAGGCCTAATTTGGTTGTATGTGCAAAATTCCATACTATTGGACTGATATTACACGTTTGGTGTACAGTAAAAGGCAAATCGGACGAAGATATATATGGGAGCAATATCTAAATTTGACCGATTATCTCCATTTTCAATAGGGTTCGTCCTTGGACAAACAAATGATTTGTGCAAAATTTCATCTGTATAGGACAATAAATGCGAAGTGTACTTTGTTTACAAAAATACATAGCACGGACGAACGGACGGACGGACATGCATAAATCGACTCAGAATGTGATTCTATGCAGATCGTCAAAAGGAACTATGGGTCAATCTCGTTTCCTGTTGCCTGTTACAAAAAAATGCACAAAGGCATAATACCCTGACACCTTGTGGTGTAGGGTATACAAATTTTGAAAGTGGTGATGACCGACTTCTTTTTGTATGGTCTGCTATCACTTCTCCAAAATATTGTCTCCTCCACAAATCTGACTTCATGTCCCTGTTTTCAAATTTATTTCTTTGTACTAATGTTTTGATCTGCATAAATTACTTTCTACACTTAATAACCTTGCAATTTAATTATTGCTAATGTTTTTATTTGTTTTTTCTTTCTTTCAAAAGGCGCTTATAACAAGCCCCCCCCATTTAATGTTCAAAAATTCCATCACAAAACGACATTTGTTGTAGCACAACAACATTAGTGTATCGGTGTGTGTCGGTCAAACCACCATAGCCACCTAAAACAATTACAACATGTAATTGGTTTACGAACTTCAACTTGGTTACTGTTGTGACTGCCGTTCGACCACTCCTTTTTGTTTTTTCTGTGTATTTCCACATTCAAATATGGAAATGTTGAGTGAATTCTAAGCGAATATTTTTTTTAACTAAACATTGGCATGAAACACACCTTTGCGGTGAGTCCCTCTCCCCAACTTTATCCCCCTCAACAAAACAAATGACAATTTGAGACATAAAAACTAAATCCCCTCCTTTATTTTTCTTACCCTTCAAATAATTTAGCCCCCATTTGGAAATGTGATATATATTTAGCCTATCTATGCTCACACAGCTACACCCACACGTATAGGGAGAGAGACAGGGGGAGGGTGGACAATAATTTCAACACCATGTATTTTAAGTTAATTGATGAGCGCCACTTGTCCATACGCGTGTCACATTACAAGTTGGGGCTACCTCTCCTCTTCTCTCCTCCTCCCCCCTCGCCATCACCCCGACCCCATCACCCCAAACTTGTTGATATCACACACACTCGACTCAATTAGATAATTGTCCTGGGTTCGTTTACCAGACAAATGGTCTTAGTTAGGTGGCTGGACAAATGATTTTTGTTGTTATTTTGGGCATTTTTCAATCGCTATTTTTTGCCAAACTACTATCTTGTTTTGCTAAAAAAAAACTGGAAAAAATAGTTCTGTGTACTTTTATTAAAATTGTTTTTTGCTTGGATTCAAGTTTGTTTTGTTTGATATGCTTGCTTATCAAAAAATATTCTTATATATTAAAAATGAACTTCTTTTCTTTATATGCTTATCAAGACGAACTTAAGTATTTGTTTACCATTAGGCTGTCCTAGATTTTTCATGAGTACAATGCGAAAAAAGTTCAGAATTTGAGTATTTTTATAAAGAATAATATTCTAAAGAGAGTATAATCATAGATTAAATATCATTTATGTCTATGGGTTACGGTTTTTTTTGAATTTGAGAACTTAGACGATATAAATATTAGTTAAAACATTGCAGAATGGACCCATATCCTATTTTTTGTGTCCAAAACTATTTCAACATCCCAATATGTAAACCCTAAAAGCCAACAGTGACCTCAATATCTAAATTCAAAATTTAGATCTATCGATTCTCCCGAATTTAGTAACATTTACAGGGTGAGATGGAAAACTGCAACCAATTTCAGACTGCTGTCAATTCTAAGCCACTCGTCCGACAGCTGTTAAAATTATTCCAGTGACAGCTCAGTATAGTTTACCAGCGTACAAAAGCACTTTGGTGAGAATTTTCCAGAAAAAAAAATTATTCGTGATGGAATTCAAGCAGGATAGTGGGATTTCTTTATATTTGGATGGAAAACCACAAGTGGCTATCGTTAGAGCACTCCAGCATTTAAATGTGAATAAGTCTTTTGTGTCCCATGCCATCGCTCGTTACCGTGATACTGGTAGCGTAGCCGGCTCACGTCAAGGAAGAGGGCGGAAGAAAAACAGCAACATCAGCAGAAATGATTCGAAAGTAAAGAAGCGGCTTGATCGGAACCCACGGTCGCAGTGGCCGAAAAATGACTCGTGAGCTGAACATTTCATCGCAATATTCCATTCGGTAAATATTGAAAAAAAAGCTCGGACGTAAAGCCATTGAAATTCCAAAAAGTGCAAGAACTACACCGCAACAGAAGAAAATAGTCTCAAAAGAGCTAGAGAGATGCTTGGCCGAAAGTGGTAAACTGACGAATTTCGTCTTTTCCGATGAAAAAACATTCGTTTCCAGCAGTTTGTAAACAAACAAAATGATCGTGTTTGCCTGCCAAAGAGGTCAGTTGAAAATGTGCACCTTCCGCTGCCCACCAGAACTCAAGCGCCGGCTATGGTGATGGTGTGGGCCGCCATAATGGCCGATGGTCGTTCCTCCGCCCATATTAATCGACCGTGGCATCAGAATTAATGCCGATATTATTGCGAAATTATTCTGGAGGGTGTATTAAAGCCAACGGGACTCAGCACGCGGCATCCTAGAATGATATAAAAATGAGGTGTCCGCTTCATTTTCAGAGCACAATGGCTAACAAAATCTGGAGTATTTGGAAAGCAAGGTTGGCACTAAAAAATGCCAAAGTGTCGATCACCACAAGCAAACGCTTCGCCGGGAATGGGCCAAAATATCACAGAGTAACATTCGGGGCAGCGTGTGACGGTTTCATTGGCCGTTTGTTGCTATTTTCCGACCTTTTTGTGCTCTCATTCAATAAAATTTTTTAAAAAGTAAAATTATGGCCTTTGGCTTTGTTGAAGTTTTTGTTTTTTTTATCTCACCCTGTATAGTACGTCTGCAGGACTTTTGGTATTGAAAATGGGCCATGTAGGTCCACGTCTTCGTAAAGCCCCCATATAAATTCCGATATTCGGTATTTGATGATTTTAGCGACATTATTAAATTTGGTATTTGAAGTTCGTAATGGATATTGCAGCCTAAGGCAGAAAATTGTCTGTGCAGGGTTCACGTCTTTGCATAGCCCCTATATAACGGTACCTCCCTATATTCGGTATTTTCATGATTTTAGCGACATTATTAATCGGAATTGTTTCAAATTTGGTATTTGAAGTTCGTAATGAATACTACAGCCTAAGGCAGAAAATTGTCTGTGCAGTCCACGCCTTCGGATAGCCCCCATATAACGGTACCTCCTGATATTGGGCATTTTGATGATTTAGCGACATTATTCACCGGAATTGTTTCAAATTTGTATTTGAGGTTCGTAATGGATACTGCAGCCTAAGGCAGAAAATTGTTTGTGCAGGTTCACGTCTTCGTATAGCCGCCATATAACGGTTCCTCCCGATATTCGGTAGTTTGATGATTTTAGCGACATTATTCATCGGACGTGGTTTAAATTTGGTATTTGAGGTTCGTAATGGATACTGCAGCCTAAGGCAGAATATTGTTTGTGCCGGTCTACGTCTTCGTATAGCCGCCATATAACGGTTCCTCCCGATATTCGGTAGTTTGATGATTTTAGCGACAATGTTCGCAGGAATTATTTCAAATTTGGTATTTGAAGTTCGAAATGGATACTGCAGCCTAAGGCGAATATTGTCCTGTGTAGTTCCCCTCTTCGTATAGCCCCCATATAACGGTACCTCCGATATTCTGTATTTGATGATTTTAGAGACATTCATGGGAATTGTTTCATATTTAGTATTTGAGGTTCGTAATGGATACTGCAGCCTAAGACAGAAAATTGTTTGTGCAGGTTCACGTCTTCGTATAGGCCCCCTATAATAGTACCCTCTCCACGTCATCATTTAGATCCTAATATGACGGCAGCATTTGGTATTTTTTAGGTTTTAAAAAGAATTTTTAACGGATTTTATTTTTTTTTCAAAAGTGCCAAATCGTTCCAAATGGTGGAGGGTATCTAAAGATCGGCCCGGCAGAACTTACAGCTTTTTACTTGGTTATAATAGAGTATTAATTTCATTTTTACCGCTACCAAAAATTGTAGGAAATCCATTATTTGGCAAAGAGTTTTTCAGCTTAACTTGTGATTCAACCAGTGAGACTGATAATTGCCAGTCTCCAAACAAAAATACATTATTATTTTACATTTTTCCTTTTGTTTTTTTTTCATTCCCTTGCATTTTGTGAACCCCCCTTTTCGAACATTTCAAATATTATGAGGCGACATTTTTAGTTCTATAAGGAAAAGATAAATAGTAGCAGCTAATTGTTTATGGACTTGAGAGCAAACAAGTTTCTTCGAAGTGTCGTTGTGGTTGTTGTTGGTGTTTTTGCATGCAACCATTTGTTGTGTGTTTGTGGTCAAATCGGTTGAATCTCAGCTGTGCTGTAGTTAGTTATTTTGTCATTAGAACTATTAACGCTCGCTTTTCATTTGTCCGCTGTTGATTACTAAAATATAGCCAAGCATGTGAATTTTGTGTGCACTGCACAAAGAGATCGTAACTATTGTAACCTTGAAGTTTCCACAAAAAGACAATTCAAAACTGAATCGAATGACAAGAGGAGAGGGGGATAAAGAAAACCATCCTACAACACAATTAACCGCCAAATAATAATTTTATCCATTTTGGTTTTAAAATAGATTTTGGCAGGGGCCAGCATACCACCATGCTACATAGTAGAGTGGTGGCACCAGCGGCAAAATGACGCCACCAACGAACGAGCGAGTCAAGATTTTTATTATGAACACTTTAAAGTGACAGTTTAAAGTGGTGGCATAGCTGCAATTGGTATATAGCTGGCTTTTTAGTTGGCAATTGTTATGTTGCGTTTGTGTTCGGCGCAACATTATAAGCGGGGGCTTCAAGTGATGGGTACATATATATTTTTTTGGGCAGCAGAAATATTATCATGAAATTTTCAGTGTCATCTTCTGTTGAGTTTCAAGTTTATTGAAGATTTTTTTTTTTAATATGACAGTGAACGGGACCGGGCACGTTTTGCTTGGCTGGTAATTAAAATTCCATTTCAATCTTAATTTTTGGACATACAGGGTGAGATAAAAAAAAACTGCAAAAAAGTCAAACGTCACAATTTTTATTTAATTTTATTGAATGAAAGCAAAAAAAATTCGGAAATAGCATCAAATTTTTAGAATACGTTTACATTTGTTCGATTGGTCACCTTTGGCACGAATTATGGCCTTGAAACCGTCACACGCTGCCCGAATGTTGCTCGGCGGTATTTTGGCCCATTCCCGGCGAATCACTTGCTTGAGGTGATCGACACTTGGGTATTTTTATACCCTCCACCATAGTATGGAGGGTATATTAAGTTTGTCATTCCGTTTGGAACACCTCGAAATATACATTTAGACCCCACGAGTATATATATTCTTGATCAGCCTAAAATCACTGTAGCTTGCGAACGAATTGAAGTAGATTGATAAAATTTTACTCAAAAGTATATTATGTCTGGTGGACTTTTGCTATTGAAAAATGGGTCATGTAGGTCCATGTCTTGGTATAGCCCCCATATAACGGTACCTCCCGATATTCGGTATTTTGATGATTTTAGCGACATTATTCCCCGGAATTGTTTCAATTTTAGTATTTGAAATTCGTAATGGATACTACAGCCTAAGACTGAAAATTGTCTTTGCAGGTCCACCTCTTCGTATAGCCGCCCATATAACGGTACCTCCCGATATTCGGTATTTTAATGTTGTTAGCTACATTATTCAGCGATTTTTTTTTAAATTCCCATTTGAATATTGTAAAGGGTTATGACAAAAGTTACCTATGCAGGTCCATATCGTCGTATAGACTCTAATATAACGGCTACATTCGGTATTTTTATGATTTTAACAGAATTTTTAACGGATCTTATTGTGTTTGAGATTTACCAAATTCGTTCCAAATTGTGGAGGGTATTCAAGTTCGGCCCGGCCGAATTTACAGCTGTTTACTTGTTTAGTAAAATACTCCAGACACAATAGTCCAACGGAATAGTCTAGAAATGAAGCGAGGAACCTCATTTTGTAACCATTCTTGAGCGGGCCGTGACGTCTGAGTCCTGTTGGAATGTCCAAGGTCTACGGCCAAAATGTTTGCGTGCCCAAGGCTTTAATACACCCTCCAGAATATTTTCGCGATAATATTCGGCATGTATTCTGATGCCACGGTCGATTAATACGAGCGGAGAGCGACCATCGGTCTTTATGGCGGCCTACACCATCACCATGGCCGGCTCTTGAGTTCTGATGGCCAACCGAAGGGTGCACATTTTCAGCTGACCTCTATGGCGAGTAACGCGATCATTTTGTTTGTTTACAAACTGCTGGACAACGAATATTTTCTTATCGGAGACGGAGAAAATCAAATTCAGCAGTTCACCACTTTCGGCCTTTTGAGTCTTTTTCTTTCCGTTGCGGTGTAAGTTCTTGCACTTTTTCGAATTTCAAAGGCTTTACCCCGAGCTCATTTTTCAATATTTGCCGAATGGAATATTGCGATATATTCAGCTCACGAGCCATTTTTCGGCCATTGCGACGCGGGTTTCGATCAAATCGTTTTTTTTACTTTTCGAACTATTTCTGCTTATGTTGCTGTTTTCTTCCGTCCACTTCCTTGATGTCGGGCTACCCTAACGATAGCCACTTGTGATTTTCCAGCCAAATATTAACAGAAATCACACTATCCCGCTTGAATTCCATCACGAATAACTTTTTTCTGGAAAATTCTCACCAAAATGCTTTAGTACGCTTGTAAACAATATAATGAGCTGTCACTGGAATAATTTTAACAACTGTTGGACGAGTGGCTTAGAAATGACAGCAGTCTGAAGTTGGTTGCAGTTTTTTCATCTCGCCCTGTATATCAAACTTACTTTCCAACCTTGATCCAAATTTAAAGTTTTAGCTCTATCCGTTCACATAATACTAAATGGTACCAAATTAGATGTTAAGTACCATCTTTTCCTAGCCTGAAAGTTCGAATTTCCAAAAACCCCTTGGTGTACAACTATCCTGAACTCCATCCGTGACCATCATTCCAAATTTCTAAATTCCAGCACCACCGGTTCATTACGATTCCAATTTGTACCAAATTTAATACACATAAATACGAATTTCCAAAGCTTTCTACATACCCCAGTCCTACACTCCCCGAGTGATCTCAATAACAAATTTAGGATTCTAGCTCTGTTGGTTCACCCAAATACAAATTGTACTTATTTAGTACATATAAGTAGAATTTTCCAAAAGTACCTACATATCCCAATCCTATACTCCGACAGCAATCTTATTTTCAATTTTCAGGATACCAGCTCTATTGGTTCACCCAAATTCAAATTTTACCAAATTTAGTACCATTTAATACACTCAAATACAAATTTTCATAACTACCTACATCATATAGTGGTCTATTGCACTATATGTTCAAATTGCAGGATTCCAACTCCTCTACTGGTGCACCCAAAATTTTAATGGTACCAAATTTAGTATTTTTTAGTATTTTTATTTTAAAACATGAACCATCATCATTAAAAAACAAAAAGGCAAACAACAAATAACAATAATTCCCAGATTATAATTTTATTTGAACGGTAGCAGGTTGTCATATCTTATCTTATTTCACAATTGCCATATCATTGTCTGCTGCTGCTATTGAACCCAACAAAAATTCCCAATCATCAATCGTTCGATCGATCCATCGATTTATCGTTAAGTACTGCTCTAACGTCACCGTCCTTCTTCCGAATCGCAAGAACAACGAAACTCAATACAGGTTAATCACGTCCTCGTTTAGGTGATAAAAATCACTTCTCTCTTCCATATTTATGGCTATTATTAGAAGAACACTCGAACTTTAAAGTGTTATTATACTATACAACGCTCTAAGTAAATAAATAAAAAGCACGGGCTATGAATTTCCCTAATTCAAAAAACGATAACATAAAAATGAGCGTTTTGAAAATTTATGAATGTAGTGAGGCACTTTCAAGTGCCGAGACTCGCGACATAAAATTAATGGGAATGATAGTTTACCCAAACTATGATTTGACATAAAATTTGAATGTAAACAAATTCGAAGCGATGACGTTGTTATGAAAGTTCTGGTATTTACGTTTTTATACCCTACACCACGAGGTGGTCAGGGTATTATGTCTTTGTGCATTTGTTTGTAAAAGGCAAAACGGAAACGACATAGACCCATAGTTCCTTTTGATGATCTGCATAGAATCACATTCTGAGTCGATTTATGCATGTCCGTCCGCCCTTCCAACCGTCTGTCCGTCCGCCCTTCCAACCGTCTGTCACTCCGTCTGTCCATGTATTTTTGTAAACAATGTACAGTTCGCATTTATTGCCCTATCCAGATGGAATTTTGCACAAATCATTTGTTTGGCCCAAGGATGAACCCTATTGAAATTGGAGATAATCCGACAAAATTTGGATATAGCTCCCATACATATCTTCGTCCGATTTGCCTTTTATTGTGCGCCAAACGTGTAATATCAGTCCGAATAGTATGGAATTTTGCACATACAACCAAATTGGGCCTGAAAATAAGTATGCCAAATTTGATCGAAATCGGTTCAGATATAGCTATAGCTCCCATATATATTGTTCATCCGATTTGTTATTTTTGTCCTCCGCAGCCGTAATATGCACCCTGTAACAACAATATTTAGGGAAATATATCATATACAGCTCAGAAATACCTTTGTTAAATTTTATCGAGATCGGTTCAGATTTGGATATAGCTCCCACATATCACTTCTTCCGATTTACTTTTTATTGTGCATCAAACGTCTAATATTTGTCCAAATGGGATGGAATTTGGCACCGAATTGAGTCTAGATGCCTGTGTGTCAAATTTGGTGAAGATCGGTTCAGATATAGCTATAGCTCCCATATATACTGTTTATCCGATTTGTTATATTTGTTACCCACAGCCGTAATATGCACTCCGTAACAACGATATTCATGGAAATATATCAAATGCAGCTCAGAAATCTTTTTGCCAAGTTTTATCGAGATCGGTTCCGATTTGGAACGGATTTCAAATTAATTGTGCACCAAATGAGCAATGTAAGTCCGAATTTAAAAGGTACAAATGCTTCGGCATATTTAGTCCTTTGAACATTAAATTATAACTTTTAATTGTTATGCGAAGCTCTACTAAAGTAGCAATAAACTTGGATCAGGGTTTCGGGGTCAATTTACAAAAGAGTACAGGCGGGAAATTTTTTGGGCACAGGCCAAGTGGTGTCTTCGGCAAAATTTCAGATAAAAATATGAAGAAAATTTGGTCAACATTTTTAACCCTCATGCGAGTCAAAAAAGGGGCCTTTTTGGTCCTTTTTATACCAAACACCACACAGTGGTAAGGGTATTATGTATTTGTGCATTTGTTTGTAACATGGAGAAGAAAGCGATATGGACCCATAGTTACTTTTGAGGATCTTCATAGAATCACTTTCGGAGTCCATGTATTCTTATGAACAAAATTCACATTTATTATCCGATTGAGATGAAATTTTACAAACAATATTCGTTTGGCCCAAGAACGAACCCTATTAAAATTGATGAGAATCGATTCAAATTTAGATATAGCTCCCATATATATCTTCGTCCGATTTCGGGTTAATTGTGCACTAAATGGCAATATCAGTTTGAATGACCTGTATTTTAACACATACGACCGAATTCAGTCTAGAAGCAAGTACATCAAATTTTGGTGAAAATCGGTTCAGAATATGTATACCTCTCATTTATATATTTCATCCGATCTGGTGTTTTAATATTTGATATCGGACGTCAGATACAGCTCGAAAATTCCTCTGTAAAATTTTGGAGTGAATTTCGGGACGTACGTTTCCATTTGGTCGAACTCGGCTCCGATATATATATTTTTTAATATAATCCTTCTCGAAGTGAAGTCATAAACTCTATAGCAATGCTATTTGGTATATAAGATAAAAACATTAGTGAAAATAGAACATTAGCTCTACTAAATATGCATAGTGGTGTAGGGTATCATATAGCCGGTCCCGCCTGACTTTTGACTTTTCCTTACTGGTTTTAATTTAAAATATGGTTAAAAACTCTCTTTAAACGGGATTGTAGCAAGCCAAAATATTTTATTGTGAAATTTACTATAGATCCTATTGGTCTGTTGGTAGTTGAAACAGATACTCCCTGACATTTCCTTATCTTTCGATTTTTTCAAGAGAGTATTGAAAATGTTGGATATTGGTCTGTTAAAAAAACTTGAAACCAAATTTTTTCTCGGCCGTATTTTTTATTAAATCACAACTCCAAATCGATAATTTTTAGTCTGACAGTGAAAGATTGTGGCTGAGACCTCAACACTGTCAAAAATTAAGAAGTGTCGCTATATGGGGCCTTTATCAAGTAATTGGCCACAAAACAACCCTTAAGAGATAGTCAGTCCTTTACCCACTGCGAGTCTAAAATACTAAGTGGTAGTCCATGGACTGCCAATAAATGGGCTTAAATTGTATGGAGTTATTCCAAACATGTGTCCTACATTGAATATTCTTCGTAAGGATACGTTATACCTATTGATATTTGAAAATATGATATTTAGCCACTTCAGCTGAAAATAATGGCAGAACCTTGGGAACACCTAAATGTGCCAGAAATACTAATGGAACATTTTTTGTGGGCCAATGCTGGTTCAATTTACAACCAATTCTTTTAAAAATTGTTGGTAAAATCATAAAATATCGGAAGCAAGAATGAGTCGTTATAGAGATAGATAAAGAGAATGTGCCAAACAGAAGACCTATATTGAAAGATTTTTGCAAGGAATGGTTCTAATCAATGATATTCTGAAAGTTTGTATTGGTCAAGGCCTTCAAAAATACGAAAATCCGAATTTTTACCGTCTTATTATATATGCCTTCCATTCATGGAAGAACAGTTTTCATTCTAAAGCAGGCCATATATGTCTACACAGAACCTAGTTAAGAGTCTTCCTTATAAAGATCTACGTATAAAGGTCAGCATTCAATGATCTTCCATATCAGAAAGTTCCGTTGAAACGTCTTATTTAAAAAGGGGATCTCATAAGGGGTATTTTCTTTAAAAAGGCTCTAAAAGTCATTCTCAGTCTCATAATATGTCTACTATAATTGTGAAAGGCAAATTTGGATTCTCAAAAATATTGTTCCTCGCCTCTACTTCCAAATCCAAAAAATTCCAGGGATATCTACATTGAAAAAAGGACATAACTTCTTTTCTATTTTTTTTCTCTTAATTTATTATAATATCAACAATACTATAGCACCAAAGAAAACAAGTTCACATTTTCCGGTAATCTAATAAGCGATACCAGTGTTGGACTTGATCCAATCCAAGTAGCTGGTGACACGAGTGAAGGCAGCTGGGTAACCCTTGGCACAACCGGCCGAGGAACCGAAGGAAGTCAAACCAACTTGAACCTTGGAGGATTCCAAAACCAATGGGCCGCCAGAATCACCGTTGCAGGTAGAAACACCACCGGGAGTGGAGACACAAATGTTGGACGAGGTAACAATGGAGGTACCATAGGTGGCAGCACAGACGGTGTTGGTGATGATTTGCATACGGGCCCATTGCAAGTTGTTGGTGACAGAGGTGGCGGAATCGGAAATCTTGCCCCAACCGGAAGCGATGGCATAATCACCGGCATAGGTGGAGTAAGAGCTGGCAATGGCAGGCAATTTAACGGCTTGGATGCGGCTGGTGTAGGAGACAGAGGGGATCTTGATCAAGGAGATATCGTTCTTCAAGGTCTTGCTGTTCCAGCCAGAGTGGATGATGATGTTGCTGCTGGAGACGGTGTGAGTGACTTCAGCGGAGGTGCGAACGGTGGCGCCCAAGTAGACGGTGACGGAGGAGATACTAAAATTTTACAATTTTTAAAAATTAACCCTTAGTTATAAATATTGTTAATCCTTACTTACCCATCGGTACAGTGAGCAGCGGTCAAAACCCATTGGGAACCAATCAAGGAACCACCACACCAGGACGATGAAAGAGCGCTAATTTTCAAGGAAAGACCAACTTGGTAGGGGAATTGACCAACCGAGGCAGTGTTGCCATTGGTAATACGGCCCTCGGTTTCAACGACGGGCATAACGACGCTGCGGGATTCCACATTTTCGGCTCTCAAGTCGAAGGCAGAGGCGGTGGCCAAAGCCAAGGCGAAAATAACCAAGAATTTCATGTTGCTTCTGTGATACAACTGATACAGGCCTTGGCATAGTTTTGGGGTTTTTATACACCGTATTTTCCGAAATTCTTGTCGCCAATTCTGGGCGATAGTTTGAAGTGTGCCCAAAGTGATAATAGCAAATAATACTGGTCAGTTCTTAAACCTTATCTGCGGCTGGGTTTGCCCTTTGATAATTTTTTGCACTATTTCAGATATAAATCAAATAGGTTTTTGCAAATTCATTTGTTTATCTCCTGTCTAGTAATCTGTGATAATAATAATGGAGAATTGGGTTATATAATTGTCATCGAGTGCATTTGATAAAACCAATAAAATATTGTCTGCATTTCTTTTATCGGTATAAAAACCGCAAAGGTTCTTGGGTTCGGTATCAGTTGTATCGCAGCAGCAACATGAAATTCTTGGTTATTTTTGCCTTGGCTTTGGCCACTGCCTCAGCCTTCGACTTGAGAGCCGAAAATGTGGAATCCCGCAGCGTCGTTATGCCCGTCGTTGAAACTGAGGGCCGTATTACCAATGGCAACACTGCCTCGGTTGGTCAATTCCCCTACCAAGTTGGTCTTTCCTTGAAAATTAGCGCTCTCTCTTCGTCCTGGTGTGGTGGTTCCTTGATTGGTTCCCAATGGGTTTTGACCGCTGCTCACTGTACCGATGGGTAAGTTGGGATTTTTACCTTGAAAATAGGGCCGAATGAAATTTTCATCGTAAAAATCAAATTTTAGTGTCTCCTCCGTCACTGTCTACTTGGGCGCCACCGTTCGTACCTCTGCTGAAGTCACCCACACCGTTTCGAGCAGCAACATCATCATCCACTCTGGCTGGAACAGCAAGACTGTTAAGAACGATATCTCCTTGATTAAGATCCCCTCCGTATCCTACACCAGCCGCATTCAAGCCGTTAAATTGCCCGCCATTGCCAGCTCTTACTCCACCTATGCCGGTGATTATGCCATCGCTTCCGGTTGGGGCCGTATCTCTGACTCTGCCACCGGTGTCACCAACAACTTGCAATGGGCCCGCATGCAAATCATCACCAACACCGTTTGTGCTGCCACCTATGGTACCTCCATTGTTACCTCCTCCAACATCTGTGTCTCCACTCCCGGTGGTGTTTCTACCTGCAACGGTGATTCTGGCGGCCCATTGGTTTTGGAATCCTCCAAGGTTCAAGTTGGTTTGACCTCCTTCGGTTCTTCGGCCGGTTGCGCCAAGGGTTACCCAGCTGCCTTCACTCGTGTCACCAGCTACTTGGATTGGATCAAGTCCAACACTGGTATCTCTTATTAAAAAGTGGCTGACATTTTGAAAACGAATTTATCTTTGTTTGAATAGAAGTTTATTTTTATTTTAATAAATGGTAATTTTATAGAATTTAATTATATAAACAAAAAAATATTTTTTGAAAAATCCGGTATTATTGGCCTGTTGGTCCTTTCAAAACACATTTTTAAAAAATTCAAGACTTTTGGTATATTTGTCCTCGAAAAAATTCAAAAAAAAATTCTGTTTGTCCTCGAAATAAAATTCTTGAAAAATCCAGGGTTATCGGTTTGTAGGTCCGTGCAAAAATATTTTTAAAAAATCCAAGATTATTAGTCTCTTAGTCCTAGAAAAATATTCCTATATTCTTATTCGATAATAGGTATGTTGGCCCTTCAACGGATATTCTTGAAAATCCACGATCTGTCTGTTGGTCCTTAAAAAATATTGTTATAAAAAACCACGATCATTGGTCTGTTGATCCTTTCTTAAAAAATAAACAATTATTGGTTTGTTGGTCCTTGAAAAAATATTTTTAAAAAATCCACGATCTGTATGTTGGTCCTGCAAACAAATATTTTTAAAAAATCCACAATCTGTATGTTGGTCCTGCAAACAAATATTTTTAAAAAATCCACGATTATTGATCTGGTGGTCCCTGAGAAAAATGTTATTAAAAAAGCCTGTGGGTCCTTGATTATTAAACCGTTGGTCCCTGCAAAATATTCTTTAAAAAATCCTAGAATATTGGTCTATTGATCCTTAAGAAAAAAATCTTAAAAATCTCCGCTTATTGGTCTGTTGGTCCTTTGAAAAAATATTAAAAAAATCAATACAATTGCCCCTTAAAAAATATTTTAAAAAAATCCACGATTTTTTGTCCTTGAAAAAATGAAAAAAAAAATCCAAAAGTGTCTCTGAAAAACTAGTCTTAAAAAGTTAACGATTATTTGTCTATTGGTCCTTGGAAAATTATTTTAAAAAAATTCAATACTATTGGTCTGTTGGTCCTTGAAAAAAGATTATTAACAAATCTGCGGTCTATTGGTCCTTGAGAAAAAAATACAAGACTATTAGTCCTTAAAAAAATATTATTAAAAAAATCCTGTTTGTCCTTATTAAAAAAACATTCTAAAAAAATCTACAAAATATTCGTAAAAAATCCTAGATTGTTGGTCTTTTGATCCTTAAGAACATATTCCTAAAAATCACCGAATCATGGTGTGCTGGTCCTTTAAATTTTTTTTTTTTTTAAAATCCAAGATATCTGGTCCGTTGATCCTTAAAAAAATATTTGAAAAAATACAAGATTTTGGTCCGTTGGTTGAAAAAAGGAAAAAAAACTCAAAATTAACGAAACTCAAATAACGAAAAATAAACGATTGCTTGTCTGATGGTCCTTGAAAAATTATTCTTAAAAAATCCGGTTAGTTCTTGAAAAATATTCTTCAAAAATCCGTCATTATTGGTCTCTTGGTCCTTGGAAACACATTCTTAAAAAATCCAAAATCATTGGTCTGTTGGTCATTGAAATAAAATTTTTGATAAAAATCTCTGAAAGAATATTCCTAACAAACCTATGATCAATGGTGTGTTGTTCCATGAAAAATCATTCTTAAAAAAATCACAACTATAGGTCTGGTATTCCTTGAAAAAATACCCTTTAAAATCCACGATTATTGGTCTGTTGGTTCTTGAAAAATATTCTTTGACAAGATGTCCTTGAAAAAATATTTTTAAAAATCCAAGATTGTAGGTCCTTAAAAAAATATTCTTCAAGAAACCACGATTATTCTTCTGTTGGTCCTTGAAAAAATATTTTTGAAAAGTTGTTGATCCTTGAAAAAATATTTTTATAAAATCCAAAATCATTTATCTGTTGGTCCTTGAAAAAACTTTCTTAAAAATCCCTGAAAAAAATATTCTGAAAAAATCCACGATTATAAGCCTTTTGGTCCTTGAAAAATTCACGATTAATATTGTCTGGTGGTCCTTGAGAAAACATTGTTAACAATCCTTGGAAAACAATTATAATAACAATTATAAGCCATTTGATCCTTGAGAAAAATATTCTTAAAAATCCGAGATTATTGGTCTGTTTGTCCTTGAAGAAATACTTTTAAAAAATCCACAATAATTTTTCTGTTCGTCCTTGAAAAAAATATTCTTCAAAAATCCAAGATTATTGGTCTGTTTGTCCTTGAAGAAATACTTTTAAAAAATCCTCAATAATTTTTCTGTTCGTCTTTGAAAAAATATTCTTATAAAATCCACGATTATTCGTCTGTAGGTCTTCGAAAAAATATTCTTAAAAAATACATGATTCGTCGCTAAGTCATCGAAAAAATATTCTTAAAAAATCCGAGATTATTGGTCAGTTGGTCCTTAAAAAAATATTCTTCGAAAAAATATTCTTCAAAAATCCACTATTTTTCGTCTGTAGGTCTTCGAAAAAATATTCTTAAAAAATCCACGATTATTGGACAGTTGGTCCTTAAAAAAATATTCTTCGAAAAAAATATTCTTCAAAAATTCACTATTTTTCGTCTGTAGGTCTTCGAAAAAATATTCTTCAAAAATCCACAATTGTTGGTCTTTAGTCCTCGAAAAAAAAAATCTTAAAAATCCACAATTATTCATCTGTAGGTCCTTAAAAAATATTCTTCAAAAGTCCACGATTGTTGGTCTTTAGTCCTTGAAAAAAAAAAATATCTTAAAAATCCACAATTATTCGTCTGTAGGTCCTTAAAAAATATTCTTCAAAAATCCACGATTATTGGTCTGTTGCTTCTTGAAAAAAATATTCTAAAAAAATCACGATTATTTTTCTTTTTGTCCTTTGATAATGCACAGTTATCGGTCTGTTGATTTATAAAAATCTATTCCGCGATCGTATTGATCCTTTCTAAAAATACACTATTATTGGTGTGTTGGTCCTTGATACAACGTTCATAAAAAATCCCGATGAAAAATATACTTTAAAAACCACGATTATTGGCATCTTAGTCCTTGAAAAAATATCTTTTAAAAAATTATTAGTCTATTGTTCCTTGTGAAAAAATTGTTAAAAATCTCCGATTTTTGGTACACTGGTACTTGAGAAAATACTGTTAAACATTTCCGGTCACTGACAACATAAACATAACACAGGATTATTGGTCTGTAGGACCTTAAAAAATCTTGAAAAAATTCGTTAAAAACCCGTGTTTATCGATCTTTTGGTCCTTAAAGAAAATATTCTTAAAAATCCACGATTATTGATCTGTTGGTCCTTGAAAAATGTTTTCAAAAAATTGCGATATCAAAACCTTTGATTGGAACACCAAACACCTATCATTGATTTCAGCTTTTCCACTTGGATATTTTGATGAAATGTTTTCATTTGTTTTTCCAAAACTACTCCCTCCATTGCATGTTATTTTCCAACGGTCTCTTTAATTCTCGATGGCATTTCGTTGCATTTCAGCCGACAATTACGTTATGGAAAATCGAATTCATGTTTTGGAAGCTAGTCACATTTGCATAAATTTTCTTCGATTTCTAGTCTCAACGCTTAAACTAAAAGCATTAAACGGTTGCGTGTAAACGGCCGTGGAGTTGTTTACTTGGCGCCGATTTTTGAAAAGAAATTTCTTGATGTTGCAAAGTTTTTTGTTGTTGTTGTAGCCTCTTTTTTCTGTATATGACCCAAATTATTAATTAATTTATCAAACGTTCATGAAATGCTGCGAGTTTTTGTTATAAACAATTTTTTTTTTCCACTTTGTATTAATTTCTCTTTCTTTGTTGTTGTTTTATTTCTATTACAGGCGTTTAGTGAAAAATTATCAGCCCAAGAAAAAAGAAGAAGAAGATAATGAGTAAGTACGATATAATTAATACAAAATATATAGACATGTGTTTGATTTGAAATATATACATTTACAAATAATAAACAATATAATCTGCAAGAGAGAGAATGTATGTGTGTGACGGTGTTGGTGTGCTGTGTTATTTTTAATATAGAACTAAAACCACAATCGGTGGATTTACTTGTTGAAATAGTGAGTATTTTGATGCCACATTATTGATGGGGGTTTGAGGCCATCCATGAACCACGTTGAACCATTGATCCTGGGTGATGTGCAGTAGTATCAGACAATATAAGCTTAAGAGATATTGAATAAAAATGAAAAAATAAAAGTATTCTGAAAAGAAAATCACGCATTTACTGTTGAAGAACTTGAAAAATATTCTTAAAAAATATACATAAAAGCCCCAAAAAATATTATTAAAATTCAAAAAAAAAAAAAAAATCCTCTAGAAAATTAAAAAAATATTGTTAAAAAATCCATAAAAGTTTCTCTTGTATATCTCTAGAAAATACCCAAAATAACTTTGCAAATATTGCCATATACAACTTGAAAAAAATAGTAAAAAAATTCCTGATAGACCTTAAAAAAGGTTCTTAAGAGTCCACGAATATTTTTCAGAGAGTTTTTGAAAATATATTTCTAAAAATACCACGAAGATTACCCAGATAGGTCTAGAAAAATATTGTTGAAGGTCCACAAATATTGTCCCCATAGACCTTGAAAATATTAAAATAATGCTAATATAGTCTTCATCGTCCTTGGAAAAAAAATACTCTTAAATAATCCATGAAGAATTGGATATTTTTTAAAAGTTGAGAATATCACCATGATAGTCCTTTAATAACACTGTGCAACACAAAGTAGTTACAGGCAAAATCCCGCAGATAATGAAAGTGAAGCTAAAAAAAGGAAACACGTATATCAGCGTTTAGTAAATTTACAGCGCAAAGTAACCAAAATAGAAAGGACAAGATTTCTTCTTCTTCCACACACTTTTGGAAATTTTCGGATTAAGATTCCTTAGAATCCATGTATTTTAAGTATCTAGTGTCTTTAGAAATTTGGCAGATGAAAACACGAAAATTTATTGTGTTATTTAAAACCTAAAGCGAATCATAAAAAAGGTCTTTTTGGTCCTTTTTTAAAAATATGGCTAAAAAGTGCAAAATCGATTATAAAAAGCATGAAGTTCAGAAAAATTCATGAAATCTTTATTTGACTGCGACTGCTCCTCAAATGGTCTATTCGCATAGTCTAATTTTGGCTTACTCTTCCCAACATTTCGAACAGAATCGCATGAATAAATGCTTCAATGTTGTCTTCTTATTCTTCCATTGAAGCGGGCTCATTTGTATAGATATGAGCTTCAGCATAGCCCCACAAAAATAATCCCAAGGCGTCAAATCGCACGATCTAAGCGGTTAATTGACCGGTCCCGAATAAGTCCATAGTTACGCGAGCTGTGTGGCATGTGGCACCGACTTGTGAGAAATCATATGCCAGGCAAGTAAAGCTCTTGAACTTTACTATAACTAACAATGATGGCTAATTTACTTGGAGACCTACGGTCAAACGGCCCATCCCGAGAAATAGTTAGAGAAGAAAAATAAATGGATTAGATGAAGGTGTGCACCACATCTAGTCCATTTTTTGGAGAAGTCCTTCATCTCCATCTGCAATGGCTTAAAGATCTGCGGTATCAACAATTTTAAACTTTAACATCATTGGTCGCATTCTTTGATATAGGTCCACATTTCGATATTTTCCCCCAAAAAAAAATAAAGGCTCACTGAAAACGATAATTTTTTAAAGGCATACTAAGAATGATGTACTTCTTCAAGATTTGTAATTCCACTTGTTAACATGGATTTACAAAAGTTGGGCCTGGTCGAGCCTTCTTTCATTTTATTCATATGTTATAAAAAATACCCATTGGAATTTAATCTATGCACACCAACACACTCACTTACACATACACTATAATTTATCCACACATCGACATTTACTTGACTCAAATCAAATTTATCTCCCCTCTTTAGATTCACATCATGGCAAGCTTTCCGCAAAGTTCTCAATGAAATCAGTGACTTGGCTGGACAACGGGAAGTTGTGGCTGAATCCCTGCAATTACAAATCATACAAGGCATTTCATTGCTCTCCAAAACCCTAAGGGAAGAACGAAAAGTAAGTCTTACTCAAAAAATACACCCCCGTTTTTTATTTCACTGTCATTAATTAACAACAATTTTTTTTTCTAGAAATGTCTTTCCAACGGTACCATTTTACATCAAAACCTCACCACACAACTGGCTGCATTGGAACGGGCCAAACGTAACTATGAGAAAGCTTATCGTGATTCGGAAAAAGCCGTTGAAAATTACAAAAAGGCTGATATGGACTTGAATCTGAGTCGAGCCGAGGTGGAACGTTACAAGAATATTATGACGGCAAAGATACAACAGTCAGACGATGCCAAGAACGAGTATGCCAATCAATTACAGAAATCAAATAATCTGCAGCAACAGCATTATCATGAACTATTGCCGGAGGTAGGAGGAATTTCATTCACCATAAATTACATTTAATCCAATTTATTGTCTTAGGTATTTAATCGACTGCAAGAATTGGATGAAAAGAGAACCCGTGGCATCAGAGAATTCATTATTAGTGCCGCCGATGTAGAGTCCTCTGTAGCACCCATCATTGCCCGGTGTCTTGAGGGCATGGTCAAGGCCGGCGAATCAATTAATGAGAAGGAGGATTCGTATAAAGTTATCGAAAGGTAAGTAAATTGAATTCTTTACTTTTGGGCTTAATTAAATGTTTTTTTTCTCGAATTTTTAGATATCAATCTGGTTTCACACCACCAGGCGATATACCTTTTGAGGATCTTTCCAAAATGGACACTCTTGATACATCCCAAGAGTCCCACTATAATCATGTACAGTCCAGTCATTTAACCGTTAAGGGTACCATAAGTGCTAATAAAATTAAGAAACGTGTGGGGATATTCAACATCTTTGGCAGTAATAAGGTAAGTTAAAGTTTGTTTTGTCGTCGTCATTGTTATGTTGCTTATGAATTCTTCATGTTTTGTTTGTGCGGCATTGTTTATGTTAGAGATCCATTGAATTGTTTTTTTTTTAATGAGTAAATGTTCCAATGACACGAAATTATATTAGGAAGTACTCAAACTTTTGATGCAAATGTTTGTTTCTTAATAGTTCTAACCAAAATCTAAATAGCCATATAATCTGTTGATGCTAAAAAAAATATTTGTGTCTTGAAGGGAGAATCTACTTTAGATAGGTCTACCACTTATGATCGAAGTGGAAGTTCTAAAAGGTACATATTCTCAATGATAAAAAAGAAAAAATAAAAGGAAAAATTGTTTTCGTAGTTTGATCAAAAATTGCTCGAATCCGCAGCCATGGTCTTAGTGGAGTAAATTAAATTTATTCCGTCTCAAAGTTTTCGTTTTGTCTTGAAGGGAAAACCTTATTCACAAGAGATAACTTAGCAAATATACCTTCTAATCGATACGTGGAAGATCTAAAACGTACCTATTCTCAAAAGAATAAAAAAGAAAAATAAATTAAAGAAGAATTGCGATGTGAGGGCTGATATCCAAATTGTACCAAATTGCCTTGGCTCTCTTTTAGAGGAATAGTCCCATAGTTATAACGAACTGACTACGAATGGTCTCTGACTTCTGACCAACAAACAAGTTTCAACTGCAATCCTTTGTCAGTCTTCATAGCGCAAACCTTAGATAACTGCTAGTATTAGCTGACGGATGGCTAATTGGCCTCACCGATTGACACTGAAGCCATGGGGCCTCCGAGACAGGCACAGAGCCGACTTTGCTGTCTTGGTGGTAATGACCCCGGCTCCCCTATAGTATGCTCAGCTCAACTCATCCGTACATTCTGCTGTTCTACCTCATCCGAAAGGAAGAAGTGTCGGATCTTCATTTGGGGTCAGCCTCATCAAAAACCGCAACTTTAAGGTCATGCGGTACCATCCGGTTTTTGCCTTCTTATTAGAGTGCTATCCATCTTAGCGGCTACCGAAGTATACGAACAGATATACCGTCTGCGTCGTCACCATTTCCTTCGCCCTGGGTTGCTGCTTGTCCGTTGACGCAATCCTCTTTACCGCCATTGGCTGACCCTGGCTTACCCATAGAGTGCAGCTCAGCTAATCCGCAAATTCCACTGTTCGACATCACCCAACAGGTAGATATATCGGATCTCCCTTCAATCAGCAGCCTTGTACCCATTTGAGGTCAGATTATTCGCTACTCTAAGGTCATCCGGTGCCATCCGGCTTTCACCTTCCAATTAGTGTGCTTCCCACTATCCTTCTTTGCCGCTACCGAAGCATATGGAACGGACTGTTGTACCGTCTGAGTCGTCACTACTTTCTTCGCCCTGGGTTGATGCTCCCCAGTTGATGCAATCCTCTTTACAGCCACTGGCTGACCCTGGCTTCCCCATAGATTGCAGTTCAGCTAATCCGCACATTCCACTGTTCGACATCACCCAACAGGTAGATATATCGGATCTCCCTTCAATCAGCAGCCTTGTACCCATTTGAGGTCAGATTATTCGCTACTCTAAAGTCATCCGGTGCCATTCGGCTTTTACCTTGCAAATTTGTGTGTTTCCCACTATCCGTCTTTGCCGCTACCGAAGCATATTGAAGGGACTGCTGCATCGCCTGAGTCGTCACCACTTTCTTCGCCCTGGTTGCTGCTCCCCAGTTGACCGCATCCTCTTCACAGCAATTGGTTGAGAAGGGAACTGATCGCCTTCGGTGCTGTTTCCTTCAGCGAGATTTGCAACTAAGCAGATTTTCTTGGCAGTCAAAGCCTGACTAGAGGTCGAGGTCTGGATTACCCTGGTCCGCTTCCTCGTCAGACGGGGGACTTTCCGAGTAGCCTATTGTCGTATACTGTCCTGACTTAGCGTTAACAGTCCCATATTCGCAACGATCTGACGGATTTCTTGATGCAATATTTTAATGCGTCATCCGTCATAGTTGGACGAAGGTACATAGTATTCTATTTCCCAACTCTGGGTCCATGAATTTACCATATATCTGCCAGTGGCTGAGAGGGGGACTTGTTCGCCTTCGATGCTGCTTCCTTCAGCGAGAATGGCAACTTAGTAGACAAGATGTCCGCTTATATCCGTTCGCTGTAGCCTTCGTTGTACCCATCTTTGCTCTGTCCACATGTTGTTACACCACATTTGCCATTGTAGCGGGTTGTTTTGATGAATTAACAGCCGGGCCAGTTTCGAAGGTTAAGCAAATTTCGATTGTCTTTTCTTCTCTGATGCCTTTTTAAAGTCTGTGAACTTAACCTCAGCCTTGCCTTCTTTTGCTTTGGCACCTCAGAGACTCTTTCTGAAGGCTACCCGCAGTCTTCGGTTTTTTGAGGCATCAACTGATGTCACCATTCTTATCGGGAGTTCCTATGGTGTTGCATTAGGATATATCTCCTTGAACTTCCTCGTAAACTTCAGGTTCATCCTGATGCAACTCCTCATCAGTAAGCTTTGACGGATCCCCATCGACATTTCGACTGAAATTTGCCTTTTCTCCTGGAATTTGGCGTTCTTGGTGTCGGGAGAGCTCAGTTACACTTCCATTTAATGGATGGAAACGCCGCTCTGTACTACTTCTGCCTCGATTGCCTCCTCCCTTAAGAGTTTGGGCTTTGTCGGTATTTACCAACGAATTTGGGCCGCTAGGACTATTCTGGTCGATTTTTTTGGGACTGAGGTCGAGACCTGAACTACCGTGGTATCCATGTCCTCTTCCTTGTCAGGCAGGGGGCTTTTCCAGAGTTCTGCAGGGATACTATCCTGATTCAGTCGCAGTGATCTGGTGGATAGTTTGTTGCTGTCTTTTAACGTTCTCGTCAACAAGGTCAAGAGTCGGATCCTTGTCTCCTTGCCTCCAAAGCTTCCCGTCCGTTTCGTTCTGTTATGGAGTTCTTTTTAGCTACTTCGTGTTCTATTTCCCCAGCTCTGTGGTCCATAATTATACCATCTATCAAGAACGGATAGCTTGAAATTGAAAAATTGTAGATTCCTATTAAGACCATTGCCGTTTTTTTTTTTAAATTTTCAGTTGTAATCTTTTAAATATATTTTTACATATTTAAAAAAAAGATCATCGAGGCCTTAGTTAATTTATGTAAAGTACTATTTATACAATTCAATGGAACCATACATAAATAATTGCAATACATAGTAGTTAGTTCAATGTTATTTTTAATTTGATTTTCAAAACAAACTGTTTGTGAAAATTTTGAAAAAATATTGTTATTTTGTTAAATGTATAATTTAGTTAAATTCAAATATTTATAAAGTCTTTATTTTCTTTTTTATTTATTTCTTTCTTTTTCGGTCTTCGTTTCATATCATATGTAATTTTTTGTGTTGTGCTTTTGTTTTTTTTTATTTTATCGTTGTTTTTATTTGTCAATTTATCAATCGTTGCATTCCTTCTCAAATGCATTTCTTTCTTCTCATACCAAAAAAAAAAAAATAAATAAACAAATAAATAAAAAAATGCAACAATTTCCTGTCGTCGTCGTCATTTACGCATTCTTACATCAAATCGCCAATGTGGACGACGTTTCATATTGTAAATCCATTGTGAATTTATTGTGTTTACTTTACATTTAATGTAAGTACAAACTGCAACACCTATCAAGAATGTGTAAAATTTCATACGAAAATATCTATGTTTTTATTCGTCTTACTTGTCTCACATCCGAGTCCAACTACCCATATCCATATTTTTGATTTAATTTTTGGTTTTTGAGCCTTTATCATGAATTCGAATAACAAGTAATTGGCTGCCATTTTCCATTTGTCAATTAAATGTTTCAGTTTTGTTTTCAATATTTCTGTGTTGATTCCTATTGTGTGTTATTTCATCCCATGTCCAATTATGTGTTGTCCCTCTTATCCAGTCCATGATGAAATAATTAATTTTTAATTGTATGTTTTTTTTTGTTTTAACTTTTATATTTAATATTTATTATTTGATCATATATAATATCGTAAAAAACATAATCATATATATCCAACAACATATATCATTCATTCATATTCATATATATCTATTCATACAAATCTACTACTGATTTAAAGCATATATATTTTTGATTTTTAGGAGTCCTATATAATCCTTTTTTTTTTGTGTTTTATTCCATAATTGTACTTGACTCTCTTGGCTTGCTAGAGTTGTAATATTTTTGTGAACTTTAAATCCTATAGCTGCCCTTTTCTAAGTAACTTAACTTACTTGGCATATTTCGAGGCTCTATTTTTTATTTCTGGGTCTAACTAATCGTGGTTTTAAAATAAAATTGTTGAAGATATTACATGGTATAAATCGTGAGTTCCTAAAGGCTTAACAGGTCTTCAATCTAGAATTTGAGAATTGTCATTTTTTGAAGGTTTAAATAACTTTTCAATAGCAATTTTATACCCTCCATCAAACTGTGGAGGGCATATTAGCTTCGTCATTATGTCCTCAACCATAGTATGGGGGTATGTTAAGTTTGTCATTCCGTTTGTAACACCTCGAAATATTCCTTTTTAGACCCCAAATACATTTAGACCCCATTCTTGATTAGCATAAAATTCTATGTCGATTTAGCGATGCCCGTCCGTCTGTGGAAACCACTCTAGCTTCCGAATGAAATTAAGTAGGTTTATAAAATTTTACTCAAATGTATATTATGTCTACAGGACTTTTGGTATTAAAAATAGGTGATGTAGGTCCACGTTTTGGTATAGGCACCATATAATGGTACCTCCCTATTTTCGATATTTTGATAATTTTAGTGACACTATTCACCGGAATTCTTTCAAATTCGGTATTTGAAGGTCGTAGTGGTAACTACAGCCTAAGACAGAAAATTGTCTGTACAGGCCAACGTCTTCGTATAGCCACCATATAATGGTACCTCCCGATATTCGGTGTTTTGATGATTTAAGCGACATTATTCATCGGAAATGATTCAAATTTGGTATTTGAAGTTCGTAGTGGGTACTACAGCCTATGGCAGAAAATTGTCTGTGCAGGTTTACGTCTTCGTATAGCCCCCATATAACGGCACCTCTCGATATTCGGTATTGTGATGATTTTAGCGACATTATTCAACGGAATTGTTTCAAATGTTGGTATTTGAAGTTCGTAATGGATACTACAGCCTACGACAGCAAATTGTCTATGCAGGCCCACCCTTTGGTATAGCCGCCATATAATGGTACCTCCCTATATTCGGTATTTTGTTGATTTTAGCGACATTATTAACCGAAATTGTTTCAAATTTGATATTTGAAGTTCGTAATGGATTCCACTAAATGGTGGGGGGTATTCAAAGTTCGGCTCGACCGAACTTATAGCTTGTTTACTTGTTTTAGAAGACTTTTCTTGTTGAAGTTTTTTGCTCGAACAGTGCTCAAATTGTGGAATTCACCTTCGTCACCGTTGCAGTAGGTGGAGATGGTAAAGTCACAGCATGTCTCGGCAGAACCTGTTTGGAAAATTTAGAGGTAGGATTCGACATAGTCTTTTGCTTTGCTGAAGATTTCGTCGTAACCTTGCCTTCCTCCGAATTGGATTGTGGTATCTCCGGATCTGATGCCATAGCATCCTTTTTAATATACTGCTTAGGCTCTGTCTCCTTCGAAGTCACCTTTTCAGGCAAGCAAGAGCTTTCCACAGTCGTCTCCTTTTTTTTTTTTTTTTTTTTTGAGGCCTCGACAGGTTTCTTTGCGGCTCTGTAAGTTGGGATCATGCTTAACAGAAGTTTCCCTGAAGTTGGGTCGGTAAAGTTCCTCTCGAACTTCCCAACAAAGTTCAAGTTCATTCTGATAGGGAGTTCAGTGAGCTTAATCGGATCCCCACCAACATAACGACAGCAGCATACGCCTGTATTTTACTTCTATTTGGTTTTGGTACAGTTGGCCACCGGAGAATTCTACGATATCTCAATTTTTTCAGTGCCGGAACCGCTCTGTTCTCCTTCTGTATCAAGCGTATCTTGCCTAAAGAGTAAGGGCTTATCGGCACAGGCCATTAATGTAGAGGTGGCACCACCAGAGCTTTTCAGCTCAACAGACCAAACTTCATCGACCCTTGACTGGTGGATGAGACATGAATTACCGTAGTGTCAATACCTACTCCATCCTCTTCTTTCAACGGGTCTCCAAGGAATTAATCAACATGTTATAGCATCCGTACCATGTCAAGAAGCTTCGTAAAAATTCAGTAGGTACCCTAACTGCAAACCTGTAACACTGATGGGCTCGTGGTGACATAACACCTCAGCTTTAGGCGACCTTCTTCAGTCGGTCTTTTAAAGGCATAATTCCTTCTATAAGCCTTCTAAGGAAAGAAGACTGATTATATATTCTGTAGTTAGAATACCTTCCATATGTCTTCTAAAAACCTTCGGTATATACCTTCTATTAATCTTCTTTGTGTTTTTTAAACTTCAATTGTGAATTTTTTAATTTTTGAAAGGCTACAAGAAATTCAATCTGGATTTTTTAAATTCTTTAAATGGTTCTATAGGCAAATATTTTAAAAATTTGTTTTAGTGCCTTTCATTATTCTGATCTCACTTTTTGTTTCGGATTTACTTTGATTTGACCTTAATCTTTTTTGGCTTAAATTTTATTTATTTGTCCAATTTATTTTTTTAATTATTTCATGTAAATTTCCTTTTGCTAAAAATTATTTTCTTTTATTTTTCAAAATCACAAACGTTTGTTATGCTTTTCTACCCTCATTGGCTTAAAAATTGTTATTTAAACGCTTTTTTTCACCCCTTTTTGTCATTTACACAAACATACACACCAAAATCTATCTCTCATCGAAAATCATCATCACCGTCATGAACATCAACGCTATTAAACGTCATCTTCAAAACACAATCATCACCAACCAATACACAAACAAATTGATTTGTTTAACAAACTAAATTTGAATTATGTTCAATCTTAAAAAAAAACTCAAAATTCCAAAATTGCTTATGCTTTGATTTTATAACCTGCAATTAAAAAAATCAAAATAAAAAAAATGTGATACATATTCAAAAATTCTCTCTGTAACAGCAACAGAAGATTATTGAAGCCTGTATCACGATGAAGGTATGACACGACTAACAACAACTAATTAAGAAAAATATCTTTTAACAACCAAAAAATACACCGAATGATAAGGAGTATATCCAACAGTAATATATTTATGCAGACAAACGTGGTTATAAGGATTTGTTTGGGAATTCATCAAATTCCAATAATAAGTCTTAACGTTAATTTAAATTAAATTTAAATAATTTTTTTTTAATAAAACTTGTCTCCTTTATACCCATGTTTGCCTGTTGCTCTTAAACTAAACCCAATTTTTTGTTTATCGTTTTTTTTGTTGTTGTATCTCAACTATTCACACTGTAAAACACCATTTTTAACACGCTATATCCATAGTCACATCTCTCAAGAGTTCTAGTTTTAGAGATAGATCACAGTTTTCGAATTTTCACCTTAACCACCATGTTCGTTTATTGGTTTATCATTTGCAAATTATTGAAAGAACATTTCAAATCATTGTGTTTTTTCAGTTCAGATCCCAATTTTTTTGTTTTCTTTTTCAATATTGTATGACAATGCATGACGATTTTCTGTTTGTTCAAGTAACCACCTAGGATGGGAGGTCAAAAATGAATGGCAATTATCAAATTACTAAAAGTGGCGATTAAATACCTTCATTGACCTCCCGACCTTAACTTTTTTTGCCTTGCAGTTTTAATTCTGATTCTTGTTGTTCTAATGCACCAAGAAATATGTTCTCTTTAAATCATATTATCCTTATTTTTTATTACTGTCATTACTAATCTCCAATTTTCTTCAATCACATTTCATTTAGAACTCCCTAACTGCGGACGGACAAAAGGAAGATTTCAGTGATCTGCCACCCAATCAACGACGCAAAAAACTCCAAGCCAAAATTGCCGAACTGCAACAGAAGATCCAACAAGAGACGGCGGCCCGCGATGGTCTGATGAAAATGAAAGTCGTCTATGAGGCCAATTCATCGCTGGGCAATCCCATGACCGTTGAGGGCCAACTCAATGAATCCGAACATAAATTGGAGAAACTAAAAATGGATTTGAAAAAATATCAAGGTTATTTGGAGAAAGCCAATCAAATACCCATTGCCAATAATAGCCCGCAAGCCAATCGCACTCACAGTATGAACAATGGCCATCGATCGTCAAGGTAAGTATAGATATCGTCCCCTAACCATTACCTTCTAGATAAATGACGGTATAACATGAATAAATTTTTAAAGTTGCTATTTATATTTCTAGTAATTGATAGAATTCGATTTTATAAAAAAGGAAAAGACGGACAAACCTTTAAAACCCCTCGCCAATGTTAATTCAGTGATCTGTAATACTCAAAAATTTGGGATCATGGCTTAAAATCTGTGAAAATAATAGATTGCAATTTATTCGGTTGACAAATGTGGTTAGGATCTCCAAAACGGTGGAGACCACCGTTTCAAGGGACTGTTCCAAAATCTTGGCTACGTTCTCTGCTCATTGAAATCAAAATATATCACATTATAACAATAAATACCCGAAAAGTGTTGAAAAATGTGGCCAAGAACTTTAAACCCCTAAATTGGCCAAGGTTTCTATATGAAGCTTTTCTTATAACGAGGGTCGATCTTAAACATTTTTCATAAGTGTGAATTTTCGTCAAATAAAACTAAACTAAAAAAGCTGTAAATTCGGCCGGGCCGAACTTTAAATACCCTCCACCATTTGGAACACATTTGGCAATTTTCAAAAAAAAAATCCTTTTACAATTCTAAAAATACCGAATGTAGCCGCTATGTTAGGGTCTATACGACGACAGGGACCTGCATAGGCAACTTTTTTTTCACAGGCCATTACAATATTTAAATGCGAAACTTGAAAAAAAATCGGTGAATAATGTAGCTAAAATTATGAAAATACCGAATATCGAGAGGTACCGTCATATGGGGGCTATACAAAGAAGTGGACCAGCACAAAAAAAATTTCTTTATTAGGCTAACTTCAAATACCAAATTTCGAACAATTCCGTTGAATAATGTCGCTAAAATCATTAAAATACCGATTATCGAGAGGTGCCATTATATGGGGGCTATACGAAGACGTTGACCTGCACAGACAATTTTCTGTCATAGGCTGTTGTATCCATTGCGAACTTCAAATACCAAATTTGAAACAATTTCGGTTAATAATGTGGCTAAAATCATCAAAATACCGAATATCGGGAGGTGCCATTATATGGGGGCTATACGAAGACGTGGACCTGCACAGACAATTTTCTGTTATAGGCTGTAGTATCCATTGCGAACTTCAAATACCAAATTTGAAAAAATTGCGGTGAATAATGTGGCTAAAATCATCAAAATACCGAATATTGGGAGGTACCTTTATATGGGGGCTATACGAAGACGTGGACCTGCACAGACAATATTCTATTTTAGGCCGTAGTATCCATTACGAACTTCAAATACCAAATTTGATACAATTTCGGTGAATAATGGCGCTTAAATCGCCAAAATACCGAAAATAGGATGGTACCATTATATGGGGGCTATACGAAGACGTGAACCTGCACAAACAATTTTCCGCCTTAGGCTGTAGTATCCATTACGAACTTCCAATACCAAATTTGAAACAATTCCGGTGAATAATCGCGCTTAAATCGCCAAAATACCGAAAATAGGATGGTACCATTATATGGGGGCTATACGAAGACGTGAACCTGCAAATACAATTTTCTTTCTTAGGCTGTAGTATCCATTACGAACTTCAAATACGAAGACGTGGACCTGTACAGACAATTTTCTGTCATAGGCTGTAGTATCCATTACGAACTTCAAATTTCAAATTTGAAAAAATTCCGGTGAATAATGTCGCTAAAATCATAAAAATACCGAATATCGGGAAGTACAGTTATATGAGGGGTATACGAAGAGGTGGACCTGCATTGACAATATACGATACTAAAAGTCCTGCAGACATAATATACATTTAAGTACAATTTTATCAACATTAATTTCGTTCGGAAGCTAGAGTGATTTCCACAGACAGAATTGTCCGTGCAGGTCCAAGCAAGCCTTTGCACCACCTATTTTGGTGAACGCCACTTTCTAATGAAACCTTCTATGAAGCTACATTCGTGCTTTTCAACTCATGAAAATACATCCACATTTTAATTCAATGTCATCCGTAGCTTACATCTCGTACAAATCCTGAAACCGTTTCAGTTTCAAATGGATAAAAACCTTTTGTATTAAAATCTTGTAGATTATAGATTAATTCTAGACGATATTTTTTAATACCGACTACCAATGACTGCCGAGGCAATGGGCTTCCCATTAGTTGTCAGATTTTAATCCCTTCCTTCATGTTTTTCTTTATTACTTTTTCATTGCCTTCACTGAGGTTCCATAATTTCTCAAAATATAAATAGCAACTCTTATTATTCCACTTGCTTATTCCTGTGAAATTTTATTAAAAACTGAATTTAATAATGTGCTTTTCTTTTTTCCAGGCATTCCAACGGTAGCACCGAGGACAACAATTTCGATGGCGATTTCCATCCAGACGATGCTGGTAGTTTAAGCAGGTCAGATTCTGAGGATAATGTGGCGCAAATTCAAAATGGCCATAATAATAACAATAACGGGTACACTCATAAGTCTCTTTGATTGCAAAAAAAAAAAAAAAAAAAAAACAAACAACCACATTTTAAACATTTCGTAGTGTTGTCCTTTTTCATTTGTTGTCACTACTTCATTTTCATCATTTCTGTTTCGTATATAGCTATTTTTTTTTTCATTTATTTCAAATGCTAAATTTATAGTCTGTTCCATAAACTGCAAGAATGTACAAGATTCGCCAAATCGGTTATTGTGGTAACATTCTTAAATTCTTGCAGGTCCTGGAACAGAGTATTATTTAGAACTTATCGAAATGAATTTAATCAGTTTATCGTTCATGAATTATCATTCTATTTGAAATTCGGGTAGTAGTTGATTATACAATATATTTTTTTTATTTTACAAATTGGGATTAAATTTTGGGGGAATATATTCCATCAATTCACTATATTTTCGCTCACGGGTTTTGAGTTTCCACAATCTTGCCATTTTTGGTTCCCACCTTTTTTCGATTTTGTCAAAAGTGAGATATTAATACCGCCTTTCGAAGGCGATCCAAAATGAAAACAGTCACTCTAAGTCGTGTTATATTGGGTTTCATTAAACGCATTGGTTTCTTTAGACTGTCTTCACGTACATCTTTCGGAATTATACTAATTAAAAAAAAAAGTATTTTTAGAGCACTAATACAAAAATGAGAATCAAATATCAATATAGACAAAAAGATTTCTCACAATAGATGAAATTGTGATTTTGCAATTTTTTTTTAAATTATTTCAATAATTTCGTTGTTTAAAACCACTTAACAACTCAAACTGACTGATTTCGAGTAAATATTTTTACTGTAACCCATTTGCCTGAAAAATAATTGTTTTCTTTCGAGTTGTCGATTCTAGTCACAATTCGAGTAGATAACTACAGGGTGAGACAAAAAAACTGCAACAAAGTCAGACATCATAATTTTTATTTTTTCGATTTTATTGAAAGGAAGCAAAAGAATGTTGGAAATTTTATTCTGATGCCGCGGTCGATTACTAAGGGCGGAGAACGACTGTTATTGCGGCCCACACCATCACCATGGTCGGCGCTAGAGTTCTGGTGGCCAACCGAAGGTACATATTTTCAGCTGACCTCTTTGGCAAGTAAACACGATCATTTTGTTTGTTTACAATCTGCTGGACAACGAATGTTTTCTCATCGGAGAAAACCAAATTCGGCAGTTCACCACTTTCGGTCAAGCGAAACAACTCTTTAGCTCTTTTGAGTCTATTTTCTATCTGTTGCGGTGTAAGTTCTTGCAATGGCTCTACCCCGAGCTTATTTTTCAATATTTGCCGAATGGAATATTGCGTTATGTTCACCTCACGAACCATTTTTCGGCCACTGCGACGCGGGTTTCGATCATGTCGCTTCTTTATTTTTCGAACCATTTCTGCTCATATTGCTGTTTTCTTCCGTCCACTTCCTTGATGTCGGGCTACGCTACCAGTATCACGGTAACGAGCGATGGTACGAAACACAAAAGATTTATTCACATTTAAATGCTGGAGTGCTTTAACGACAGCCAATCGTGGTTTTCCCGCAAATATAAAGAATTCACACTATCACGCTTGAATTCCATCACGAAATTCTCACCTAAATGCTTTTGTACGCTTGTAAACATTATAATGAGCTGTCAGTGGAATAATTTTAACAGCTGTCGGACGAGTGGCTTGGAAATGACAGCAGTCTGAAGTTTGTTGCAGATTTTTCATCTCACCCTGTATAATGAATATGGATCATTAAAAAATGTTATTAATTTTGATTTACTTTTCAAATTCCCTGCATTTTTTTTCTTATATTTCACTGTCCAATAGCCAGTCTGGGTTGAGGAGAGTTCCAAGGGGATTTGATAGCAATCGGTTTGTAGATCTTCAAAAAAGTTTTAGGTTCTTTGGCCACATTTTTAAGTCCTAATTGAGGCAATATTTCATGACAAACTTTTAGCCTGTTTTTAAGACATTTATTTGTCTTTTAATTAAAGTAATTAAGTGACAAATCAGTGTCCTTATGAGCATCATTTTCAAGGAATTTATCTCGACGAACTATCATGAGTTGGCCGATTAGCTTCCTAAAACTTTCATACACTTCTTTAAAAAACCACAATTTCTCCCAGTGGAAATAATGAAGAGAAGAAAATTCCAGTCCCCCCCAATTTCAAATAGAATTGTACGAATTAAAAATTTTTGTTTACATTCGAAGAATAGATTAGCAAAAATACTTTACATATAATTTTTAACAAATTACTCGAAACACCAGTACACATAAATACTAATTCCACATTCTTTAAATACATATTTGTCTTTAATCAAATAAAAAAAAAAAACATGAAAATACTTCAACGATTTCCCTACACATTCTGTTTCTTTGCATGATGAAATTTAGCAGTTCGGCAAGTCCTGAAAGTGGATTGGGTACATCACACACCTCGTTACCGGGATCCGGTCATGGTAGTACCCATGAAAATGCAATTGGTGAGGATGCCTATTATGAAACAGAAATGGAACCCCTACAGCCGCTGGGAACGTGTCGAGCTTTATATCCCTTCGAAGGTAAAGTTGTTGTTGTTATATTTTTAATTTTTTAATAATCATTTGCGATTTCTCCTATAGCCACAAGTGAGGGTAGCATACCCATGAATGAGGGCGAAGAACTACAAGTGATTGAAATTGATCAGGGTGATGGGTGGACGCGTGTGCGTCGCATTAACAACACAAACGGCTGGGATGAAGGTTTTGTGCCCACAAGTTATATTGAATGTACACTATATGCTTAAGTCACCAACCACCACACACCACACAGTCTATCTAAAGTAAAAAAAAAAAACAAACATTAACTACTAATTTGCTAAATGCGACAAAAAATATAAATACATATACAAATTAAATATAAAAGAAAGAAAAAAAATCAACAACAAAACTACTATAACCGGATGAAAATTATAATTTGAGTAAAGCCAGAAAAAAAAATCAGAACTCAACAATTTTCCGTTTTATTTTATCATTATCATTCAACCATATAATGTATTCTTTTTTTAGTTTTGCAGTTATTCTTTTTTTATTATTATTATAATTATTTTTATTTTAATTAATTACAAAGAAATAGTTTGTACCACGAAAAAGAAAAACAATATTAATAGACTTTGTTTATTTTTTAAATATATAAATAAATATAAATATTATTTTACATGTCTATGATGTAAACATAAAAAATAGAACTATAAATAATAATAATTTTTACGCGATTAAGTTGTATATTTTTAAAATTGTTTTTTTTTTTCTTTTTCTAAAATAATTTAATTTTTGGTGTTTTCCAAAAAAAAAAAAAAAAAAAAAAAAAATGCAAAGAAAATATGCTTAATTTTCATGACCGAAATCGGTGTGACCATCTTCCTCCTCTCTTAATATAATTGCAATTTTTGTAGTATCCATTGTTTCTTTTGTGTAAAGCATTATAATTTGGCTCCTCTCTAACAACCGACATATATGGATTTAACAAACAGTGGTTTAACAAATAATATCAGAAGTGTATTTTTGTTGAGTTTAAAAAGTTTCCTTGCAAAATATATATTTTGCAGTTTTCAATTCGAAAAGGACTGGAATAGTGTAAAATTTATCACTACCTTTTAGTAAAATATGAAAAAAACTATCCTCACGCTTTCATAAACGGATGTGAATTTTTTTGATATATTTATCTGTTAGGATATCTTTGATTGTGTTTTCATTACCAGCCAATTTTTATATTGGGATTAACCCATATCCTTCTTAACAAACGTTCATCAACATTTGCGTGTAATGCTCCCAAATATGCTATGATTTGTATCGAAAAAATTTTAACGAAAATTCAAGGGCCAAGTTCTTGAATTCGATATCGATAACATTTTGATCGAAATGAATTTGTATATGCCCAATCACAGATTAACAAAAATGGAAATTTTGGTACAAACAACTAACCCTTAGTTGTTTGTATCAAAATTTTTCATTTTCATTATTTGAAATTAAGATCTTTCGGACGAATATTTTAATTCATTTAAAATTGGAATTATATATGAACTACCTATTTTTTATGAAGATTCGAAAGTGGACTCGACAGACAACAACCTATTCCTTGTGTATTTTTTTCAACTTTGAATTTTTATTTAATTAAAAATAATATTCTTGGGGCTGGATGAAATGAAAAATATTTCCTTTATAAAATTTTTCATTTGACATTATATTACTTTTATAAAAGTTTTCATTTCACATTTTCATAGAACAAGAATTGAGGCCCTGGAATTGTTTTTTTTTTCTTTCCGAATTCACTTTCGTATTCTCATACATAAAAAGGCACTAAAATTAATTTCAAGGCACTAAAATTAATGTTTTCGTTATCGTATGCAAGAATTGGTCCTTGCATTTGTAATTACTTTTCAATTGACTCCCTCTTTTTATGGCTGTCTAGAAAGTATGACTCAAAAGATTTTTTTATGGACATAAATTAAAATCGTTTCGGACAAATTCGAACAAAAAACGTTGAAAAATATAATTTATAGTCCGAATTTTTATGCAGCCGATTCTATTTAAAAAAAGTGAAAATTATTTCTGATAAATTTGTCATCTCAAATAAGTTTGAAAATGCCTATATAGGAGAGTATATGGAAGATATTAGTTAAAGATAAATACCTGTGTAATCGAGAGAAACGACCCTTTGTCTTGAAGCAACATTTCAACAAAATTTCAAATAAAAAATGCAATCTTTAAATGTGCGACCTTAAAGTCAGAATCATCGATTTTAATTTAATTCAAAAAGAATATATAAGATTGAATTTAATTTGATTTAATACTTTAGTGATATTCATTTATTTTCATATAAATTCTTTAAAATTTTTGAGAAAAAAATTTCTTAAAGTAATTTTCCGGTTTAACAAAATTTATAAAATTGTTTAGTTTTCCATGTTTTATGCCATTTTCTGTGTAAAAATTCTAGTCTGCATGGGCAGATCAATTGGAGATGAATTTACAAGTGTTTTTTTTTATTTTGGTTTGTGTTTTGTCATTGTGGACAACTGTCTCTTCCCAATTAAATGTCAAAAAAGTGCAAACAAATTTTGACATTAAATATGTTTTGAAAATTTTACAGGATCGCCTAATTATTGCGTCATGGTCCTAGGCTCCTAAGGTCGTATAAAAAAGACTCAGATTATTGCAAATAATTGAACTTCGAATTCATGAGGAACTTTTAATTGGTCCTACCTCTTCTCAATGATTCTTTTAGTTAAAATTTCAAGAAATTGAATCTGAATTCTAATTCAAAATTTGGTTCAGGTTTTGTCATTGTGGCAAAATTACTGCCCGGTTTGAAAGCTTCTCCACTCAAAGAGCACTCTGTCTATTACGTTCATCTTAAACATGGTCCAATTTAAACTCAGCTAATTACCCAATGTCAAAATGTGTTCATTATTGTGATCGAAATCACAGAACAAAAAGCCAAAAAAGTGTAAAAAATTGACTTTAAATCTGTTTTAAAAAATTTATAGAATCACCTTGTTATGAGCTCCCAAGGGCGTAGAAAAAATCTCTGATTAATGCAAGTTATTGAACTTCGAATTCATGTGGAATTTTTAATTTGCCCTTCCTCTTCTCAATCGCTCTTTCTTTTAGTTGCAATTTCAAGACTTGAACCCTAATTGTATCGAGGAAAAATCCTTAATATAAGGATAATGAGATAGCATATTACTACAAAAGTCATAGACTACAGAATGTATAGAGAAAGGAATGTATAGAGAAAGGAATGTTTGTTTTCAGCACATTTTTGCATAGTCTATATACTGATTCAGCCCGTCGGCCTACTCGACCTCGAAAACACATTTCTTCGTTTTTTAGCGATTGGACTTGATTGATTTGACTAATTTTTTGTTATGGAATAGGTTCCAACTGAAAAATATCTTACTGTTTTTGATATTTTTGACTTTTTAAATTTGAGTGACTTCAATATTTTCTCCTACCGATTCAAAATTTTCCATGAGCGGTAAGAGCATTGCGTCATCTATATATTCAATGAATATAAATAACTTCTATTTGATATTTGTTTCTAATCAAAACCCTTACATAAACCACTGGTCTTCAATACAGGATTCTATTTTTATTTTCGATATATTTCATTTTTCGTTATTTCCCTCTTTTATTTATTTCTCTTTTCTTAATTTTGATTTCTTTTCACACACAAAGTTCTATTGTCAACAAAACATAAATAACAAGAAAACAGGAAGAAAATATTTGTGAAATAAAAAACAAAACTGAAAAGCTTTCATCAAAGAAAAGAAAAATGTAACGTTTCAATCTACACCCACTCTCTCTCTTTCTCTTTAACTAACTAATGCATATATCAATATTGACCTGAAACTATAGAATCAATCCACACATAGAAATTATATAAAAAAAACGTTTTACAAAATAAAACTGTGCACAAGAGAACTTTAACCAAAACAAATCAAACTAAAAAAAGGTAATATTGAAAGAAATAATGAAAAAAAAAAATTAAACAGTAATACAAATTTTTAAAATATACATTATAAAATGAATCAAAACGTCATTCTTTAAAGTAATTTAATCTATATTATTATCATTATTTTTTTTTGCCTAAATTTATGCCGATTTTGAAATAATTTTCAGTATTGCTCTGTTCCAAGAAGTTATAAGTTTTTCGATATCATAAAGAAATAATGGGCTATCCGTAGTAAGATGTTTAGATTCTTGCAGGTTTTGGAACAGACCGTATGTAAACATACATTTATGACTTTAGCCACTGCCAGTAATGCATATATTAATTAAAAAATTCAATTCCATAAAATCTATCAGGAGTTGGGGTTCCTTTCGTAGAATCAACTATTTTAAAAAGTTTTTCGATATCATAAAGGAAGTATGGAATATCGTAGTAAAATTGTTACATTTCAGCAGGTTTTGGAACATAGCAGGTTGAAAATGCATACATTTATGACTTTAGTTTGACAATAGCCACTGCCAGTTATGTCGATATTTTGAGAATCATTTTGATATTTTAAAATTCACCAGCTGATCCTTAAAAAATCAATTCCATAAAATCTATCAGAAGTTGCAGTTTTTATACCCTCCACCATAGTATGTAATACCTCGAAATATACATTATAGACCCCAAAGAGTATATTTATTCTTGATCAGCATAAAATTCTATGTCGATTTAGCAATGTCCGTTCGTCTGTGGAAATCACTCTAGCTTCCGAACGAATTTAAGTAGATTGATAAAATTTTACTCAAATGTAAATTATGTCTGCAGGACTTTAGGTATTGATAATGCGCCATGGGCCTCCCGATATCCGGTATTTTGATGATTCTAGCGACAATATTCATCAAATTTGGTATTTGAAGTTCGAAATGGATACTACAGCCTAAGACAGAAAATTGTCTGTGCAAGTCCACGTCTTTGTATAGCCCCCATACAACGGTACCTCCCGATATACGGTATTTTGATGATTTAAGCGCTATTATTCACCGGAATTGTTTCAAATTTGGTATTTGAAGTTCGAAATGGATACTACAGCATAAGACAGGAAATGGGCCACGTAGGTCCACGTCTTCGTATAGCCCCCATATAACGGTACCTCCTTATATTCGGTATTTTGATGATTTTAGAGACATTATTTACCGGAATTGTTTCAAATTTGGTATTAGAAGTTCGTAATAGATACTACAGCCTATGACAAAAAATTGTCTGTGCAGGTCTACGTCTTCGTATTGCCCCCATATAACTGTACCTCCCGATATTCGGTATTTTGACGATTTTAGCGACAATATTCATCGGAATTGTTTTAAATTTGGCATTTGAAGTTCGTAATGGATGCTAGAGCCTATGACAGAAAATTGTCTATGCAGGTCCAGGTCTTCGTATAGCCGCCATATAACGGTATCTCCTGATATTCGGTATTTTGATGATTTAAGCGACATTATTCACCGATTTTTTTAAGTTTCGCATTTGTTACCTATGCAGGTTCATGTCGTCGTTTAGACCCTAATGTAATAGCTATATTCAGAATTTTTACGTTTTTAACAGAATTTTTAACGGTTTTTTTTGAGAATTGCCAAATTCGTTCCAAATGGTGGAGGGTATTCAAAGTTCGGCCCGGCCGAACTTACAGCTTTTTTACCTACCTGTATATTATAAAGTTTTTTTATATTTTACCGAAGAAGTGAAACTTACCTTAACAATTTTTATAAATTTTTAATAAAAATAGCCATGGACTTCATCATCCAAATTTCAATTCCATTTAGTAAGATTATCTTGGAAGTTTGATGAAAAGGGATCTTTGAACAAATGCCTAGTGAAAAATTTGTTCAAATCCATCAGCTAACTAAACACAAATACAAAAAAAAAAAAAAAAAAAAAAGACCGATAATTCTATATTTTTAAAAAATAGTTGCGATTTTCAAAGAAGTCATGTATTACAAAAACTAAGTCCTTTACTATTTCTTGAAAGACGATTGACTTTTCAGTACGATTTCTAATTTTTTTTATTTTTTTAAATTAAATCAATTTTTAACCATACCCCTTTAATACAATTCCAAATATATGTCTCCCAAAAATGTATAAAACGTATGTTGTGTTTTTTAAGTATATTTTTCTTTGCTTTGATATAACTTTTTTTTTTAAATAGCCCTCCTCCTTTGTTTGTGTGTAATGTATGTAGTTAAGTTTAAAATTACAAAAATATATATTAAGTTTTAAGTCATTGATTTGCAAAAAAAAAACCATTAGTCTTTGTTGTTTGACTTTAAAAAAAAATAAAAAAATCGATAACAACAAAACACCTTATACTAGTTTCTAGTTATAATTTGATATCTAATGCTAATGCTAAAAATATATTAAATTTTGATATGCTTAAAATTTAATCTAAAACAAACGCCAACAAATTAATTTTAAAACAATTTCTTTTCCAAAAAACTAAAGAAAAAGAAAACTAAAATTATGAAGAAAAACAAAATTCCCCTCCCAATGCTTAGCTGGATACTGGCATTTCGTTTTATTAATTAGCTTAATTATTTTTCGCAATTTTTATTTCCTTAGCATTAAACAACCAGAAATATGTTGCCTTTATTCTTTTATATATATACACATGACTTTATATATAAATAAAACAAAAACAATCTATCTTTATTATTATTATTATCTATATGTATATCTACAACTAAATATTTTGTATATTTGTAATACTTTTTCTTTTAACAATAATTTTGCTATGTTCTATTTTCAAATTATTTAAAAAAAAACATTACTTTCTCTGGAACTAACAACCCACAAACATTAAAAATTGAGAAAAATAAATAAAATAATAATTACTTAATATTTATATATACAAAATTTGAAAAAAAAAACTACAATTCAGAGATATAATCAACATAAATTGATACCGGAAAAAACGCCCACATTCACAGACAAACACACACACATACCCACACATCCTTTTACATAAATATTATTAATAAAAAAATAATTAATTAAATAATGATTATATATTCAAATAACAACAATATATTCTGTATTTAAAACCAACAAAAACAAGAATTATTAAATAATACTAAATAATTGAACGAGAACAATTTACACAATGCTGCAATTATTATATAAAAATAAAATGAAAAACAAAAACATGTGAAAATGAAAGAGAAGAGAAAAGAAAATCATCCTCTGATGCTGATGAATGACAATGTGTATGAAATGATTAAAAATAAAATAAAAACAATGAAAAAATAAAATAAGAAAATAATGTTTTTATTTGAAATGGATTTGGGTGTTAGTCTTCATGGTACAATAAAGAGGTAGAACAGCTTCGTAAAACTATAGAAATACAGCTCTGAGGCTATTGGCGCTTCCTGTCAGAGTTATTCAAAATTATATGCAAGAAATTGTTTTCATTTATTTCAAACTTTTCCTCATTTTTGAAATGACTTAAATAAAGCGAAAGAAGTGCCTGGATTTTATTTCAAAAATATGATCCAGAGCGTCCAATCTTTCAATTCCATGGCTAAACTGGTTAATATCTTCAAAGCGCGCCCCAAAATCCACGTTTCTTCCAATCTTTAATTTTGAAAATATTTTGTTTTTATTTTTCATAACAATAGAATTGGTAGAATTCGAGCAGACTCAGGAAAAAATTGTAATCACCTGGTAGCTCTACCTTACCTTTTTATTGTACCATGATTCCATATCACATTTGATATGGAAATTTAAATAAACGAATCAAATAGTATCAGTCGGTTTTGCCGACTGATGAATACCCCCAGCCTTGAGTTAGGATTATTCCAACAGTTGAACTTTTATGGGGGAGGTTCCGAAGCAGTTGGCCAATATTGACCAATTCGTATGTGATCTCAGACTGATATACAGGATGAGATGAAAAAACTGCAACCAACTTCAGACTGCTGTCATTTCTAAGCCACTCATCCGACAGCTGTTAAAATTATTCCAGTGGCAGCTCATTATATTGTTTACACGCGTACAAAAGCATTTTAGTGAGAATTTTCCAGAAAAAAAGTTATTCGTGATGGAATCCAAGCGTGATAGTGTAATTTCTTTATATTTGGCTGGAAAACCACAAGGGGCTTTCGTTAGAGCACTCCAGCATTTAAATACATATTTTGTGTCTCGCTCCATGATACTGGCAACGTAGCCCGACGTCAAGAAGGGGACGGAAGAAAACAGCAACATCAGCAGAAATGGTTCGAAAAGTACAGAAGCGACTTGATCGAAAACCGCGACGCATTGGCCGAAAAATGGCTCGTGAGCTGAACATCATATCATCGCAATATTCCATTCGGCAACTTACACCGCAACAGAAAGAAAATAGACTCAAAGGACCTAAAGAGTTGCTTCGCTTGGCCGAAAGTAGTGAACCGCCGAATTTGGTTTTCCCCCCGATGAAAAAACATTCCACCAGCATGTCCAGCAGTTTGTAAACAAACAAAATTATCGTGTTACTTCCCAAAGAGGTCAGCTGAAAATGTGTACCTTCGGTTGGCCACCAGAACTCAAGCTCCATCAAGGTCATGGTGATGGTGTGGGCCGCCATAACAGCCGATTGTCGCTCTCTGCTCGTATTAATCGACCGTGGCATCAGAATAAATGCTGAATATTATAGCGAAAATATTCTGGAGGGTGTATTAAAGCCTTGGGCACGCAAACATTTTGGCCGCAGATCTTGGACATTTCAACAGGACCCAGCACGCGCCGCCCAAGAATGGTTACAGATGAGGTTCCTCGCCACCAAAATCTCCGGATATCAATCCGTTGGACTATTGCGTCTGGAGTATTTTGGAAAGCAAGATTGGCACTAAAAATACCAAAGTGTCGATCACATCAAGCAAGCGCTTCGCCGGGAATGGGCCAAAATACCGCAGAGCAACATTCGGGCAGCGAGTGACGTTTTCATTGGCCATAACTTGTGCCAGAAGTGAAAAATTCCAACAAATCTAAACTAATTCTAAAATTTGATGCTATTTCCGACAATTTTTGATTTAATTCAATAAAATTAAAAAAATATAAAAATTATGGCGTTTGACTTTGTTGCAGTTTTTTATCTCACCCTGTATACATTTTGAATAAAATCTTCCATAAAACTATTGCACCTAGATGTATGGTTTATTTTGAGATTTATATTGAAATGTTATCTAGAATAGATCTTCCAATGTCATATTTTGTCTCCATGCATTAGCTCGAAAAAAGGTCAAAGAAAAATGAATAAGTAAAATCAGAACATATTTTTTTGTTTTTTTTCTTTTAGGCAATATTTATTCAAATACTTTGTAGTTACGTAATAGAAATCGAGATTTCTTTTCTTGACTTATAGTGAAATTCGATTAAAAATTGTTTTTGTGTTTGACATCATCCTTCTAAACAAATGCTTTGTATGAGAATTTTGCCTAAACTATCATTAAGTAAGGCTTTAACCATAAAATGTGTTTTGAATTTTTAGATATCCTGGTGTTTAGATAAAGTTTAGACTTTCGATGTCTTCTGGGACCCATAGTAAAATTTTATGACAAATAATTCTGCAGAATATTTTGACTTGCTGCGATCCCGTTTGAAGGTGGTTTTTAAACATATCTTCGAAAAGGGACCAAAAAGGAGCCCTTTTGTGACTCACTTGAGGGTTAACAATTTCCATCAAAATAATGCTCGTGATTTTATCAGCAATATTGCTGAAGACACTATATACTTAAAATGCAAGGATTCCAAGCAATCCTAATTCGAATATTTAAAAAAATGTATAGGATGGAGGGAGCTTACCCCCTCTATTTTGGTTACTTTGCGATGTAAGCTTTCAAAACGCCGATACATGTGTTTTATATATTTAGCTCTAGTTTTATAATTTAGTGGAGCTTACTTGTGTTTATTTGAAAAAAATTGAGTTTTGTCGCACAGTGTTAGTAGTTGATTTGTAGAAAGGCATAATTCATTGCATACTTTTTGGCGTTGTTAAAAAATGAGAAATTAAGCAAAACCCATAATTGCCAAATCGATTATGAAATGTTGATTTGAGAGTTTTTTATTCCAAAAGTTGACACCCTATAGCTTGGTCTATATTCGCCTATTTCCTTAAAGATTTTCTCCGGTCTGCTGACACTTTTTGTTTAGTGGTTTGTTTAGAATAATATGCGAAGTTCCCCAAAAAAAATATTTAGGTGTATTTGTGAAAAATAAATAAGAATATAGTTAGCTGCTGAAAACCATAATATTTTGGTACTCTGCACAACATTACATAATCTAAAGACTTGTGATATGCAGGCTCTTATTTTTACTGATTTTTTACTTCAGAATAAAGAGAGTGTTGTACCCTATTATACCCTCCACCTTGGAAAGTAGGGTATATTAACTTTGTCATTCCATTTGTAACATCCCTAAATATTCGTCGTAGACCCAATAAAGGATGGTCGGTATTGAAAATGAGATGTATCGGTCCACGTTTTGGTATAGTCCCCACATAACAATACCTCCCAATATTCGGTATTTTTATGATTTTTTGCCAGATTTTTCACGGATTTGTCTGAAAATTGGTATTTGTAGGTCAAAATGGGTCTTAGTTCGTGTGGCGAAACATTGTATGTATAGGTCCACGCTTTGGTATAGCCCCAATTTAACGGTACCTCCCGATATTCGGTATTTTGATGATTTTTGCCACATTTTTTCACGGATTTGTCTAAAAATTGGTATTTGTAGTTCGTAATGGGTTCCAGTTCCGGTGGCGAACAATTGCATGTATGGGTCCACGTTTTGTTATATCCTCATATAACGGTACCTCCCGATATTCAGTATTTTGATGATTTTTGCCACATTTTTTACGGATTTGTCTGAAAATTGGTATTTGTAGGTCATAATAGGTCCTAGTTCGTGTGGCGTAACATATTTTGTAGAGGTCCAGGCTTTGGTATACCCCCCTATAATGGTATTTGGATGATTTTCGCCACATTTTTCACGGATTTGTCTAGATATTGTTATTTGTTGGTCATACTGGGTTCTAGCTTCGGTGGCGAAACATTGCATGCATAGGTCCACGATTTGGTATAGCCCCCATATAACGGTACCTTGTAAAATTGGTAAATGTAATTTTTCCCATTTTTCCGCACCAAATATCAAAATCAATATCTTTTTTTTAGAATATTAAGGAACTAATTTATTTCGAATCGTGTGTCTGTTTAATAAGCGATGCCAGTGTTGGCCTTGATCCAATCCAAGTAGCTGGTCAAACGAGTGAAAGCGGCTGGGAAAACCAAGGCGCAACCGGCAGCAGCGCCGAAAGAAGTCAAACCAACTTGGACCTTGGAGGATTCCAAAACCAATGGGCCGCCAGAATCACCATTGCAGGTAGAGACACCACCATCGGTGGTAACGCAAATATTGGAGGCAGTAACAATGGAGGTACCATAGGTGGCGGCACACACAGAGTTGGTGGTGATTTGCATGCGGGCCCATTGCAAGTTGTTGGTAACACCGGTGGCAGAGTCCGAGATACGGCCCCAACCGGAAGCGATGGCATAATCACCGGCATAGGTGGAGTAAGAGCTGGCAATGGCGGGGATTTTGACGGCTTGGATCTTGCTGGTATAGGTAACGGCAGGGATGCGGATCAAGGAGATGTCGTTCTTCAAGGTGTTTGCGTTCCAGCCAGAGTGGATGATGATGTCGTTGCTGGAAACGGTGTAGGTGACTTCAGCGGAGGTACGGACGGTGGCGCCCAAGTAGACAGTGACGGAGGAGATACTGCAAGGGTGAAAAAAGGATTGAAAATACAATCATTTATCTAAGGCTAAATAACTTACCCATCGGTACAGTGAGCAGCAGTCAAAACCCAGTTATTCCCAATCAAGGAACCACCACACCAGGCCGAGGACAAGGCACTAACTCTCAAGGAAAGACCAACTTGGTAGGGGAATTGACCAACCGAGGCAGTGTTGCCATTGGTGATGCGACCCTCACCCTCAATGACGGGCACGACAAGCTCGCGTTGGTAAATTTCGCCAGCGGAGGCGGTGGCCAGGGCCAATGCAAAGGCAATTAAGAATTTCATGTTGCTACTGTACGAATACAACTGCTGTCATGACCCTTTGCTGGCCATACTTTTATACTCTCACCGGCTTATCGGAGTACTCTTTTTTTATTTTTGAATGTCTTATCAGTGAAGAAAAGGCAGCCGACACACGTCTTCTGGTTATTATTAAAAAAAACAGACAACAACGCGACAAGCCTACCAAACTCACATTTTATCTATTTTATTAATATATTGGAAAATCTCAAAACTTATACGATTAATATTGGAATATCGAGATTGCAAAATAAAGCCAACTTATTTTTTGTGGGCTATACAACAAAAAGTCGCTTGGCCTTAACTACTGTTAGTGTTCCAAAAGAGGGATAGCAAATTTATGACGTCTGATGACAGGTGGAAATTGAAAATGTTAAGTACTTCAAGTTTAGCTTTTATTTTCTGTGGGGAATTTTTCATTGCAGATTTATTTAATCAAAACAAAGTTTTAACGATTCATATCATTTTTGGAATCAAACAATACTTAATTGAAAACAAATAACAGGTGTCATTGCCTGTGGGGACTTAATACATTATTCATGTTTAATATAAAGTTGAAACATTATCGAGAGAGAATGGTGAAACGGTCCAGCCGAACAGAAGATCACCAAGACATAACAATATGAATTTATTGTTGGTGAGAATCGTTGCTAGAATTCCGGAACCGATCTCGATAAAATTTGGCAAAAATATTTCTGAGCTGTGCAAGCTGTGCATATTACGACTGTGGGTAACAAATATAATAAATCGGATGAACAGTATATATGGGAGCTATAGCTATATCTGAACCGATCTTCACCAAATGACATACTAGTTCCTAGACCCAATTCGGTCGCAAGTGCCAAATTCCATCCGATTTGGACAAATATTAGACGTTTGGTGCACAATAAAAATTAAATCGGACGAAGTTATATATGGGAGCTATATCCAAATCTGAAGCGATCTCGATCAAATTTAGCAAATGTATTTCTGAACTGTATTTCATATATTCCCCCAAATATTGTTGTTACAGAGTGCATATTACGGCTGCGGAGGACAAAAATAACAAATCGGATGAACAATATATATGGGAGCTATAGCTATATCTGAACCGATTTCGATCAAATTTGGCATACTTATTTTCAGGCCTAATTTGGTTGCATGTGCAAAATTCCATACTATTCGGGCTGATATTACACATTTTGTGCACAATTAAAGGCAAATCGGACGAAGATATATATGGGAGTTATATCTAAATTTTGACCGATCATCTCCAATTTCAATAGAGTTCGTCCTTGGGCCAAACAAATGATTTGTGCAAAATTTCATCTGGATAGGGCAATAAATGTGTCAATATTTGCATGAGATAAACTTCAAACAAAATATGGACTATACTGCAATTCTCAAAACAAAAAAAAAAAAAAAAGACACATTATCCTAAATTTGTATGTATGTATATGTCCGAAACCCGACTAGAAATTTCTAACCGGTTTTTTATACCAACAGCCATATGGCTATATGGTATATACAGGGTGAGATAAAAAAAAAAAAACTGCAACAAAGTCAAACGGCATAATTATACCCTCAGCCATATGGCTACAGAGGGTATATATCATTTGATACGGTCAAAACGTGCCTAGTCGAAATAATGGTTTTAGACCCTAGGTCTCTTTGGACAAAATCCGTTTCAGAACATTTGGAGTCGATCTACCGATGTCCGTCCGTCCGTCCGTCCGTCCGTCTGTCTGTCTGGCTGGCTGGTGCGCACGATAACTCTCGAAGGGAGTATCCGATTTGATCCAAACTTGGCACATCGTAATATTTTTGTCAAACTTAGATCGAGTTCGGAGATGGGCAATATCGGGCCACTCCTTCTGGTACCTCCCACACATAATGTTAAAATTTTCGAAGAAAATAATTTATTGCACAGAAAGAGAAGGGATAATCCGATTTTGCTGGAACTTTGCGAATTCTAATATTTTCATCAGTGCTAAGTCATGTGCGAAAATGGACAAAATCGGTCCACTCCATTAGGGACCTCCCCCACAAAGAGTCGAAATTTTGAACACCCATGTAGCTAATAAAACGCCAAATTAACATCCGATTCCATTTAGACTTGGCACATCTAAACATTTCTATCAACACAAGATCTGTTATAAAGGTGGTACAGATTGAACCATTTCTTGTCCCCCATACACAGGGTTCAAGATTTTGAAAAACGAACGCCCAAATAAAGCGAAATAAACATCCAACTCTCCTCAAATTTCACACATACAAATATTTTTGCTACCACAAGATCGGTTGTGAAGTTGATATATATCTGCCAACCGCTTCTGAGGACACAATTTTCAATAATTCTATCTGTCATAACTTTCGAAACAATTTAGCAATACTTTACTACTTGCTATGCTCAAATATTTCTCTAAATAAGAAGCCTGATATGAATATGAAATTTATCGGAATTTATGATTTCGCATAAAATTGGACATAAATATCCTTTCTTTTATTGCTGCCAAATATTTCGCTTAATATTTTTTATTTGTATCAGATGAAGTATAAAAGTGGAATATTTCGGTAGACTCTATCTTGTACATCACGCACATTTTAAAATTTTCTAAAAATTATTACATATCTCATATATAGTGAAGGAGTTAGTCGATATAATCCATACCAGGAAAGTCGGAATATTTATATCATATTTTGGGGTCCGATACGAAATAGACAATATTGGCCCATTCCTTCGGAACCTTCTCCATAGCGGGTAAAACGTTTGAATAATTGTAACACTAGTCAAATTATATTTAAATAATCGAACACAGGCTGAGGGTATATATCTGTCGGCAATACCGACCGATACTTTTTAACTTGTTTTTATTTATTTTTTTTTTAAATTTTATTGAATGAAAGCAAAAAAATGTCGGAAGTGGCATCAAATTTTAGAATAAGTTTAGATTTGTTCGAATTGGTCACCTTTGGCACGTATTATGGTCTTCAAACGGCCAATGAAACCGTCACACGCTGCCCGAATGTTGCTCTGCGGTATTTTGGCCCATTCCCGGCGAAGCGTTCGCTTGAGGTGATCGACACTTTGGTATTTTTTAGTGCCAACCTTGCTTTCCAAAATACTCCAGACACAATAGTCCAACGGATTGGTATCCGGAGATTTTGGTGGCCATTGTGCGCTGGAAATGAGGCAAATGAGGAAATGTATGATGGTGCTGAGTCCTGTTGGAATGTCCAAGGTCTGTGGCCAAAATGTTTGCGTGCCCAAGGCTTGAATACACCATCCAGAATATTTTCGCGATAATATTCGGCATTTATTCTGATGCCACGGTCGGTTAATATGAGCGGAGAGCGACCATCGACTGCTATGGCTGCCCACACCACCATCATGGCCGGCGCTTGACTTCTTGTGGCTAACCGAAGGTGCACATTTTCAGCTTAAACACGATCATTTTGTTTGTTTACAAACAGCTGGACAACGAATGTTTCAAATTCGACAGTTCACCACTTTCTGTTTCGGTGCGGTTCGGTTTTTCCACTTTTTGGAATTTCAATGGCTTCACCCCGAGCTCATTTTTCAATATTTGCCGACTGGAATAATGCGATATGTTGAGGACACACGCTATTTTTCGGCCACTCCGACCCGGTGTTCGATCAAGTCGCTTCTTTATTTTTCGAACCATTTCTGCTGATGTTGCCTTTTTTCTTCCATCCACTTCCTATGGGCTACGCTACCAGTATCACGGTAATGAGCGATGGTACGAGACACAAAACATTCATTCTCATTTAAATGCTGGAGTGCTCTAACGATAGTCACTTGTGGTTTTCCAGCCAAATACAAAGAAATCACACTATCACGCTCGAAAATTCTCACCAAAATGCTTTTGTACGTTTGTAAACAATATAATGAGCTGTCACTGGAATAATTTTAAAAGCTGTCGGACGAGTGACTTAGAAATGACAGCAGTCTGAAATTGGTTTCAGTTTTTTTCATTTTACCTTGTAAGGTAGAAATTTTCATAGCTACCAACATCATATAGTCCAATAGAAATTGTAATTCCAAATTTCAGGATTCTAAACCAAATTGAAATTTTACCAAATTTAGTACCACTTAGTACTTTTCGTGCACATTAGTACACATTTCGAAAACTTCCCCTATACTTTCGTACACTTATAGTGCGAATTTCCAGAAACCCTTTAGTACATCTATCATACACTACATTAGTGATCCTCATTCCAAATTCAAGAGTTCTAGTTCTGCTGCGTTCTTAAATACAAATCGTACCATATTTAGTACCACTTAATAATTGCGTAACGTTCTAGTACGAATTTCTAAAACCCAGCTTTATCTGAGCCCTTCGGACAAAGAGTGACCCACACACCAAAATCTCAAGATTCTAGCTTCATAAATAAAACGGACAAAACAGCAGCTGAGTTAGGTCGGGCCGAACATTTAATACCCTCCACTATTTAGAAGGAACTTCAAAAATTTGAAAAAAAATCCGTAGAAAAATACACCTCAAATGAAACCCCTTATATGGGGCCTATACGAAGACGTGTTCCTTCATAACTAATTTTTTATCATAAGCTGTAGTACCGATTCTGAACTTCAAATACGAAGTTTAAACAATTCCATTTGACACTGAAATCATTAAAATACCGAATATCGGGAGATATCGTTACATGGGGACTAAACGAAGACGTGAAACTGCATAGGCAATTTTCTGTCATAGGCTGTAGTACCCATTCCGAATTTAAAATACGAAATTTAAAGTAATTCCGGTAAAAAAAATGTCTCTTAAATCACCAAAATACCAAATATTGGGATGTACCGTTAAGTGGGGGCTACATGAGAACGTGGACCGACATGGCTCTTTTACAAACTTGCCCGCCTATTGGTATGTTTGCAAAATGTGAGTCTTCTATTTCAATTCGTTCTAAAGATAGCGTGACAGACGACCAGTCAGACAGACAGACTGACATTGCTAAATCGCTTTAGAATTTTACGCTGATCAAGAATAAATATATATTTTGTTAGGACTGACATGAGTATTTCGAGGAGTTACAAACGGAATGACAAACTTAATATAACCTCCATAGAATGGTGGAGTGTATAAAAATACTCTAATGTTCTGAAAATAGAACAACTGCTTTTTTGAACCCATTATTTGACAAACCGAATTTTTGCTGGGATTTTCAATACTTCAGACTTATCTACGCACTTCAACGCTTTCGGAAGGTAGATTGGTTTTAACAGATTATCAGATAAGTGTGCATAGTTTAAACAATTTGAGATTTCCAAAATAGTAGACAGACATTATTTGCTTATCCATCGATTTTTTCAGCTGAAAAAAAAATAATCAAAAAATTCGCAGAAATAATAGATTTCAATTTAATTCACAAATTTAAAGGGGCCATAGATAAGATATGAGTTGTATACCCACAATCGTTATATGGAGAACGTATTACATGTTAGTTTTGACTACCGAAAACGTGTAGGAACCGAAAACGTGTACATTTGCTTGGAGGTAGCATTCATTAAAATTTGCCAAAAGCCTGAAAAGATAATTTTAAAAATTAGCAAATAACATATATCCTTGAAATATTTGCAAAATATTTTTTAAAAAAAAATGATTTATAATAGTAGGGAAGCTTCTGAAAATTCTCGTCGAGGAAGTGCTTGGAAATATTTTAAAAACCAGGAAGTTTTTAGAAATATTTAAAAAAAATACGATTCACGGCCTCGAAGTTTTTGAAAGCATTTAAAAAATCCACGATTATTGGCTGGAAACTCTTTGAAAATAATAAAAAATCCATAATTTTCAGCTTGCAAATCCTTGAGAATAATGAAAAAATTGTTGATTTTCGGTCAAAAAGTCCATAAATATGTTAAAAACCCATAATTCAAAGTCCGACAGTCTACAAAATTACGATTCTCTAACAGAAAGTCCATGAAAATGTTTAAAAATGGACGAAAAATATTTGAAAATGCTAAAAAAACAACGATTCTCGACGAGGAAGTCCTTGAAAATATTTTTTTAAAAATCCACCATTTTCGGCCAGAAAGTCATTTAAAAAACAACTAAACAAAGGGTACATTCGGGTTGGACCGATCATTCGGTATCCTACAGCAGCATACTTTTCGGTGAAGTTTCTGTAGAAATAAAATTTTTTCGCATTTCATTCTTGAAGTAATGTCATACAGTCTTAAAAAACGGTTTCTATTTTTTTAACCAAATCACGGAACCATGGCCTATGTTGTGCTACCGAACAATAATTTTCATTACCAAATAATAGGTTTTTTAAACTCATGTTGTAACCAGTAACTACTTACAAAAGAGGACCCTAATTGCTTATTTTAACATGGACAAGACACATGAATTAAGTTCTTACCAAATTGTCACCATGAACCCATAAAGAAACTAAAAACAAAAAATTTCGACAAAATTATTTTTTTTAATAATCACCGGAAAATCCAGCAGATTAGGAAGGTAGAAAATAGAAAACACGTGTATCGGCGTTTTGAAATCTTACATCGTAACTGGGGAGGACGATTTCCTTCACTTTCACATATTTTGAGATTAAGATTCCTTGAAATCCTTACATTTTAGGTATGTACTGCCTCCGACAATATTCCAGATAACAATGCCAAGATTATTTTGGTCCTAAATTTTAAAGTTAACAAAATGAGGTCTTTTTAATCATTTTTATACCCTACACCACATAGTGGTAAGATTATTATTTTGTCTTTGTGCATTTGTTTGTAACGTGAAGAAGTAAGCGAGATAGACCTATAGTTACTTTTGAGGATATTCCTAGAATCTCTTTCTGTGTTGATTTATGCATGTCAGTCCCTCTGTCCATGTATTTTTGTGAACAAAATGCAAGTCGCATTTATTATCCGATTGAGATGAAATTTTCCAAACAATATTTGTTTGGCCCAAGGACGAACCGCATTGAAATTGGTGATATCGGTTCAAATTTATATATAGCTCTCATATATATATATATATATATATATATATTCAACCGATTTCGGGTTAATTGTGTACCAAATGACCTGAACTTTGTTGGTACATCCGACCGAACTTAGGCGAGAAGCAAGTACATAAAAATTTGTTGAAAATCGGTTCAGATATAGCTATAGCTTCCATATATATGTTTCATCCGATATGGCGCTAAAGTTCTCACATGTGTAATATGCACTCCACAACAAGGATATTTGGCACCGGACATCAGATACAGCTGAAAAATACCTCTTCATCGAGATCGGTTCAGACTTTTATAAACCTTCGATATACATCTTCATCCAATTTGACGGTTAATGTTCTCCATAGATGTCTTTTTGTTGAATGAAAGCAAAAATGTCGGAAATAGTATCAAATTTTAGAATAAGTATAGATTTGTTCGAATAGGTCATCTTTGGCACGAATTATGGCCTTTAAACGGCATTATTGGTGTCAACCTTACTTTCCAAAATACTCCAGGCACAATAGTCCAAAGGATTGGTATCCGGAGATTTTGATGACCATTGTGCGCTGGAAATGAAGCGAAGAAACTCATTTTTAATCATTCTTGGGTGCCGCGTGCTGAGTGCGATGGTGCTGAGTCCTGTTGGAATGTCCAAGGTCTGCGGTCAAAATGTTTACGTGCCCAAGGTTTCAATACACCCTCCAGAATATTTTCGCGATAATATTCGGCATTTATTCTGATGTGACGTTCGATTAATACGAGTGGAGAGCAACCATCGGCTGTTATGGGGCGGCGCTTGAGTTCTGGTAGCCAACCGAAGGTGCACATTTTCAGTTGACCTCTTTGGCAAGTAAACACGATCATTTTGTTTGTTTACTAACTGCTGGACAACGAATGTTTCTCATCGGAGAAAACCAAATTCGGCAGTTCATCACTTTCGGCCAAGCGAAGCAACTCTTTAGCTCTTTTGAGTCTATTTTCTTTCTGATGCGGTGTAAGTTCTTACACTTGTTGGAGTTTCAATGGCTTTACCCCGAGCTCATTTTTCAATATTTGGCGAATGGAATATTGTGATATGTTCAGCTGACGAGTCATTATTGGCCACTGCAACGCGGGTTTCTATCAAGTCGCTTATTTACTTTTCGATCTATTTCTTCTGATGTTTCTGCTTTCTTCCATCCACTTCCATTCTTAAATAAAACGAGTAAAACAGCAGCTAAGTTCGGTCGGGACGAACTTTAAATTCCCCCACCATTTTGATGGAACTTGAAAAATTAAAAAAAAAATCAGTGGAAAAAAACGCTCAAATGAAAACCGTTATATGGGGGCTATATGAAGAATTCCTTTATAAGTAATTTGTGACCATAAGTAAACTTGAAACAATCAATCGCTAATATCATCCAAACTCCGACTAAAGTGAGGTATCGTTATATGTGGACTATACGAAAACTTGGACCTGCATAGGCAATTTTCTGTCATAATATGTAGTACCCATTACGAACTTAAAATACGAAATTTGAAATAATTCCGGTAAAAAATGTCTCTAAAATCACCAAAATACCAAATAATGGGAGGTACCGTTAAGTGGGGGCTACATGAAAACGTGGACCGACATGGCTCTTTTACAAACTTGCCAGCCTATTGGCATGTGTGCAAAATGTTAGCCTTCTAAAGATAGCGTGACCGACGGCCAGTCAGATAGATAGAAGTACATAGCTAAATCGCCTTAGAATTTCACCCTGATCAAGAATAAATATATACTTTGTTGGGTCTGACATGAGTATTTCGAGGAGTTACAAACGGAATGACAAACTTAATATACCCACCATAGAATGGTGGAGTGTATAAAAATACTCTAATGTTCTAAAAATAGAACAACCGTTTTTTTTGTGCCAATTATTTGACAATCAGAATTTTTGCTGGGATTTTCAATACTTCAGACTTATCTAGGCACTTCAATTCTTTCGGAAGCTAAAGTGATGTCCACAAATGAACATATAGGTGGGCGTAGTTTAAATGATTTCAGATTAGCAAAAATGGTAGACAAACATTTTTTGCTTATCCATCGATTTTCAGCTAAAAATCAAAAAATTCGCAGAAATAATAGATAGTCAATTTTTCAATTTATCTCTTAAATTTAAAGAGCCCAAAGATAAGATATGAGTTTTATGCCCACAATCGTTATATGGAGAACATAGTACATGTTAGTTTTGTCATTAAGGGTTAGAACCAGGCTAAAGCAAACCGAAAGTGTGTATATTTGCTTAGTGGTAGTATTTATTAAAATTGGCAAAAGACTTGGAAAGATAATTTAATAAATTAACAATTTACACATAGCCGGGCATTGTTCGAAAATACTTTGAAAAGAACGTAGGGAAGCCTCTGAAAATTCTCGACGAGAAAATACTTGAAAATATGTAAAAAACTAGAAAGTATTTAGAAAAAAATACGATTTTCGGCTTAGAAGTCTTTGAAAACATTAAAAAAATCCACGATAGATGGCAGGGTAGTCCTTGAAAATAATAAAAAAATCATGATTTTCAGCTTCGAAATCCTTGAAAATAGTAAAAAAATCAAAAATTTTCAGTCAAAAAGTTCTTCAAAATGTTTAAAGCCCACAATTCAAGGTTCGACAGTCTCTGAAAATATTACAAAATTACGATTGTCTACCAAAAAATTAAAAAAAAGTAATTATTGTAATACTTTAATGCGTAAAGGTAAAATGGCTCCAAAACCACAAGTGGCTATCGTTAGAGCACTCCAGCATTGGAATGTGAATAAATCGCTCGTTACCGTAATACTAGTAGCGTAGCCCAACGTCAATGAAGTGGACGGAAGAAAACAGCAACATCAGCAGGAATGGTTCGAAAAGCAAAAAAGCGACTTGATTGAAACCCTTGTCGTAATGGCCGAAAAATGGCTCGTTATCTGAACATATCGCAATATTCCATTCGGCAAACATTTAAGAATTAGCTAGGGTTAAAGCCATTGAAATTCTAAAAAGTGCAAGAACTTACAACGCAACAGGAAGAAAATAGGCTCAAAAGAGCTAAAGAGTTGCTTCGCTCGGACGAAAGTGGTGAACTGCCGAATTTTGTTTTTTCCGATGAGAAAACATTCGTTGTCTAGCAGTTTGTAAACAAACAAAATGATTGTTTTTACTTGCCAAAGAGCAAACACCCATGGTGATGGTGTGGGCCGCCATAACTGCCGATGGTCGCCCAGATATTATCGCGAAAATATTCTGGAGGGTGTATTAAAGCCTTGGGCACGCAAACATTTTGGCCGCAGACCTTGGACATTCCAACAGGACTTAGCACCATCGCACTCAGCACGCGCCACCCAAGAATGGTTACAAAATGAGGTTCCTCGATTCATTTCCAGCGCACAATGGATACCAAAATCTCAGGATACCAATCCGTTGTACGATTGTGTCTGGAGTACTTTGAAAGCAAGGTTGGCACTAAAAGTACCAAAGTGTCGATCACCTCAAGCAAGCGCTTCTTCGGAAATGGGCTAAAATACAGCAGAGCCACATTCGGGCAGCGTGTGGCGTTTCATTGGCCGTTTGAAGGCCATAATTCGTACCAAATGTAACCAATTCGAACAAACTTATTATAAAATTTGATGGTATTTCCGACATTTTTAGCTTTCATTCAATAACATTAAAAAATGTAAAAATTATGGCGTTTGACTTTTTTGCAGATTTTTTTTTAACTTAACCCTCTATATTGCAATGTTTGACTAAACTCGAGTTCGAAAGTGAACATCAACCCTCTCCTTTTGATACCTCCCCCACGAGAGGTCAACATTTTAAATAAGCCAAGTATAATAAAATACAAAATAGTTATTTGGGGAGGGCAAAAAAGTTTTTTAGTGGACTAACATTTTTCATTTTCGTTCCCGACCTAGGTCTAATGTAGATATTACCCCAGATAACATTTGGATTTTATCGGGTACCTAAAAAAGAAGTGATCCATATCTGTATTCGTGTGTGATCTAAGTCTTATTCAATAAATTCGTTACAAAGACAACGGCTTATATTTTTTTACTTACCCACTCAAAACTGTGCTCAAATGAAAAAAGTCAAAGTATTTGGTTGCTTACATTCAATAGTTGTTATTTATTTATTTTGTTCATTATTATTATATAAATAGTTCAAAGCATCTCTTAATAATTTTAATAATAATAATATAATACATTTCTTTTCAGATTCAAAACAAAACCTTGAAAATAACATCAAAAAAACAATTCTTCCTTAACGATGATAACTTGTCTATACAGATATCATTAGAGAAAATTCTAATGCCACGATTTTATGTTTTTCTTTATTGGTTTTATTTTTGTTTTTCAGGATAGAACATAGAAAAAATATATAAAGACTTGAGTTTTTGGTATTCTTTTTTTGTTTTGGTTTTGCCATAAACATGGGCAGAGTTATATAGAAAGGCGTTTTGATTTAGATTCAAAGCAAAAAGTTGGTTTTTGTAAAGAGTGATTTAGTTTTGTTTAGTTTTCTTTTTGTTTTCATTCAAAAAATAATATCAAATAAGTTTTTGTTTTCTTTTATAGCACAACCGTTTTTTTGTGTTTGAAACATTTCACTTTTTTTCAGTTTTGTCTTAGGTTTTTTTTTTTTTTTTGTACAACATTAAACAGTAAGAATTTATTGATTTGTTTTTTTTCAGTTTTTATTTTCCTCTAACAATTGAATATATTTAGAAAAAAATGTTTCAAGTTACAACAATAAAGTAAACATACAACGTTATATATAATTCATATAGGGTGACCCAAAATGCAATGAAGTGAAATGAAAGCAGATCAGAAGTAGGGAATGCTCACAGAAAAAATTCAATAATATTAATAATTATTATAATAACAATATTTATACCCTACACAACAATTTGTTGGGGGTATTAAAAATTATGTAACTCCTCGAAATATTGGTTTCCCGCATAGGAAAATATATAGGGATCTTCCTATCTCGCCGAGATGAGTCGATCTAGCTATGTATCCGTCCGTTCGTCTGTCCATGTTAATTTGAAATCAAGCTACAGGTCGTAATTATGAACCGATCCTTACGAAATTGAAAATGGAGGTGGGGTTATGGTCAGAATAGAACCCTATTGTTTTTGGAGATGATCGCACGATATTTAGGGGTTGAAATAGACCAAAAACAGAAAATTTTTCTGATTTTGCAGTTGCTCTATAGGCAACAATTATGAATCAATCGAGGCGAAAATTTACATGCAGTTAGAGTTTAGGAGTGGGCAGAATCCTACCAATAGCGGGTAAAATAGACCCTAACTTTTATGTAAGAAAATAGGAAAATGTCCACTAAACCTCGAATATTTTCAATCCCAGCCAAATCACAAATACATCACAAAATATCACTTCTGACCATTACAGTGATGCTAATAGCCAAGAAATCAAATATATATCAAAATAGGTACAAATTCTGGCAAAAGACCATTCCGAAAATTTAAAAAATTCGACAAATTCTGGCAAAAGACCATTCCGAATTGATGGGTTCTTGATTTATAAGCAAAATAAATAAGATCAATTCTTTTAACTTATTTATTTTGCTTATAAATCAAGAACCGCTGGGCCGATTTTCACAATTCCCATCAATTCGGAATGGTCTTTTGCCAGAATTTGTCGAATTTTGTCATATTTTTTATCGCATGCAATCTTTTCAATTTTGATTAACAATTTTGAATTGTAATTTTTCTAAATTCTTACACCCTCCAACACTACGTTTTGAGGCTATTATATGCATCCTCACGAAATTTTACATGGGGGTAGGGTTAGGGTCAGAATTAAAGCCTATTTTGTTCTCTAAACAAAATTTAATATTTTCTAATTTTGTAGTCGCTCTATAGTCCACAATTGAAAACTAATCGACACGAAATTTCGCATCGGAAGAGAGTTAAGGACAGGGGAGAAGTCCAGAATTTTGGATGACCATTGGATTACATTTAGCAGTAAAATGGATCACTACTTTCGTGTGAAATTGTTTTGAATACCTAACAAAACTACGGAGTGCGTAAATATTGACCAAATTCTCCGGGCCAAAAAAATTAGGGTAACCTCTGGGCGGCGCTCTTTGACATTATTTCCAAAATGGATTTGGATATAATGGGACTTCGAACATATTGTAGTGTTGTAGGGTATCACATGGTCGGCCCCACACGACCATAGCCTGTGCTTATTTGTTTTTATTATTATTAGAATGAGAAGAGGAAAGAATAGCTCTCCAGCAGAGCGAAAAAACGGCGCATAACACAGATTCTCGAAGCGTTTTTAAATTTTTATATGAAACTTACCTTTTTCTTTTACCAAAATTGTATATTGATATCTGTAGAACTCAAGAAGTTGCCAAATTTTTGTTTGGAACTATTGACCAGAGGGTATTAGAGTTGGTTGAGTAAATCAATAGTTCAACGTATTGCATGGGAAATGAGGCGGGACATACTGTACATCGAGCATAATAACCTCAGCAGTATGTATAACACTGTGCGACAAAATTAACTTTTTTCCAAAATTACAGGAAAAAGTTAACTGATTATTAAAGTGGAGCTAAAAATATGAGACTCGTGTATCGGCATTTTACATACAAAAGTTTACACAAAATATTCTACAAAAATTATTTTTCATAAAATTTGAATGTGCATCTCAGAATACACCAAAACTTACCTAAAATCCAGAAAAATATCAAGTAAAAAAACATTAAGTTCGGCCGGGCCAAACTTTTAATACCCTACATCTTACGGTAAAGGAAACATTAGAAGAAATGTGGCAAAAACCATTAAAATGCCGAATTTTGGGAGGTGCCGTTGTATGGGGGCTATACCAAATCGTGAACCTACACATGCAATGTTTCGCCAAAGGAGCTAGAACTCATTATGACCTAGAAATACCAATTTTCAGACAAATCCGTGAAAAAATGTGGCAAAAATAATCAAAATACCGAATATCGGGAGGTACCATTATATGGGGGATATACCAAAGCGTGAAGCTATACATGCAATGTTCCGCCACTGGAGCTGGAACCCATTATGACCAACAAATTTTCAGAGAAATTCGTGAAAAAATGTGGCAAAAATAATCAAAATACCGAACATTGGGAGGTACCGTTATATGGGGACTATACCAAAACGTGGACTTATACATCCAATGTTTCGCCACACGAACTAGGACCCATTATGACCCACAAATACTACTTTTTAGACAAAGCAGTGAGAAAATGTGGCAAAAACCATCAAAATACCGGGCTATACCAAATCTTGGACCCATACATGCAATGTTTCGCCACCGGAGCTGGAACCCATTATGACCAACAAATACCAATTTTTAGACAAATCCGTGAAAAAATGAGGCAAAAATAATCAAAATACCGAATATCGGGAGGTACCGTTATATGTGGACTATACCAGAACGTGGACCGATATATCTCATTTTATACCAACCATCCAACATATAATACCAACCATCCTAGACACAATACAAATTGCTCTGCTAAATTTTGGCGCTCTACGTCAAATAATGTGGGCTGTATCGTGATTTCAATATATATACTTTATGGGGTCTTCGACGAATATTTAAGGATGTTACAAACGGAATGACAAAGTTAATATATCCTCCTTTCCAAGGTGGAGGGTATAAAAAATACGTTTTGGGGTTAAAATCGCGCTCCATATGAGTTTATGTATGATAGATCTACAAAACATAAATTGAGAAGTTTCTTAGTTTTTGAAGAACAATGCCAACGGAAGTCAGTTCTAGAAGGAGTGGCTAATATTGCCTATATCCGAAAACCATCTAAGTTTGGTATAAATATTGCCATGTATCAAGTTTTAACCAGTCGCCCACATAGACAGACAGACAGACAGGTCCTGAAACCGTCCTCCAAATGTCTTGATACGATGTTCGAAGTTGGATGAAAATGTTTCATCTGCTATGAGATATAAGATTATTCAAAATTTAGTGAGTGGGCCGATGTATCCTATCTTCACAGCAGATCTTGTGTTATTAAAGATATTAGGTTGTGTGAAAATTTGGAGACAATCGGACTCTCATTGCACTTTTGTAAGAGTTGCAATTATTTCAAATGTTGATCCTTCTGGCAACTCCCCCAGAAGGGGGGGGGGAATTTTAAGAGAATTAGGTGGTCAATTCGCGTTTTATGATCGTTTTGGGTTATAAAAAATGTTGACCCTTTGTTGGGGAGGTACTAGAAGGAGTGGACCGAATTGTATCATATTCACAACAGATCTTGTGTTTATAGAAATATTGAGACGTGCTGTGTTTAAAAGGAACCTGATCCTCAATTCGCGTTTTACGAGCTTTGTGGCTATTCAGAATTCCGACCCGTTGTGGGGGAGGTACCAGAAGGAGTGGTCCGATATATCCCATCTTTGCACCAGATTTTGTATTAGAAAGAATATTGAGTTGTGCGAAATTCGAAGAAAATATTTTATATTTTATAAGAGTCATAATTATTCCAAGTTTTGACCCTTTATGGGGGAGGTACTTGATGGAGTAAACCGATATTGTTCATTTTTAACCCTAACCTTGTATTGGCAAAAATATTAGGATTTGCAAAGTTTGAAAAAATCGGATGATCTTTTCTTGTTCTATGAGGTAAATTGTTTTCTTTGAAAATTTTCACCTTTTGTGGGGGAGATACCAGAAGGAGTGGGCCGATTTTGCCCACCTCCTAACTCGATCTAAGTTTGACAATAATATTATGATGTACAAAGTTTGGACCAAATTGAATACTCCCTTTGAGAGAGCAACAGCCAGACGGATGGACATCGCTAATATTAACTAAGATCGAATTCGGAGATAGGCACAATTGGTCCCATATTTCTGGTACCTCCCAACACAAAAGGGTAAATTTTCAAAGAAAATTATTTGCCTCATAGAAAGAGAAAGAATAATTCGATTTTGTGCAAAATTTGTATATCCCAATATTTTTGCCAGTGCTAGGTCAGGTGCCAAAATGGACAATATTGGTCCACCTCATCAAGTACCTCCTTCACAAAGGGTCGAAAATTTCGAATAATTATAACTCTTCTAAAATTTGAAATGAGAGTCCGATTGTCTTCAAATTTTAACACATTCCAATATTTTTGTAAATATTTGGTGTAAATATATATCGGTATACTCCTTCTGGTACCTCTCTACAATGGGTCAAAATGTTGAATAACCATGAAGATTGTAAAACGTGAAATGAGCATCCGATTATTTTCAAATTTTACACATCCCAATACTTCAACTTAAGCAGGATCTGGTGTGAAGATGGTAGATATCGGACCACTCCTTCTGGTACCTCCCTCACAAAGGGTCAACGTTTTGAATAAATATTAAAAATTAACTTCTTGTTAAATTATATTGAATTATGTCTCACAGTGTATATATATAATATATGTAATATATAATATATGTATATATATAATATATATATGTATATATATATAATATACTAAAAAGTCACTTCAGCTGGAAAATGTGATGTCGGCCTTCAAAACACGTCAGAAGAATTGTATGTAAATATATTTGCGTGGCATTTCCTTTCCACCTTCTACAAGGACTTTGTTGGAAATTGTGGCGGAAACCCTATATAGTTCTCTATCAAATAGTGGACCAATACTGAGAAAAACTGAGGACTCAGATTCAGAAGTGATCTATAATTTTGTATTTTATTGGCAAATTGCCAAAAAAAAATTCCATTCCAATCCTCCCATAAATGGAGGTTAGTTTAGTAGAGTACTGTCGATTTTGATCAGAAACACGCTTAAAATTTAAGAAACATTTTTATTTAATAGAGTTATTAAGGATTTTACAAAGGAGAACTCACTTTACGAATTGAAACGTTGCGGATAAGGAATGAAAGTTTCTATAAAAATAACTACCAATTAAGTATCGCCGAAATATATAAAAATTGTTTCTGTGCCCATTCTCAGCTTCTTACATTCTTAAATATGACATTTACACATTTTTGCACTTTTTTGGGTTACCCTGTATATGTAGATACAATTTTAAGGTATACAAGTATTTAAGTTTAATAGAAAAAATGGTAAATTGAAGCGTATTTGTTTGTCTGTTTGGTTTGTTTAAAAAGTTAACAATAGTTCTTAGTTTTTCTTTTAATTTAGGTTTGTGAAGTTTTTTCTTTTGTCATTTAAAGTTGAAGATATGTAGCTAAGTTTCTTTTATTAAATATATAATATATATATGTTTAGTTATATATTTAGTTAATACATAGATAATTATATTTATATGAATATTTTAATTTTGTATTGTTGTTTTATTTCTTAATTGTTGTTGTTGTTGTTGTTTGTTCTTTGTAATACAATATATGATGCCAAACTTAAAGTTTTCCCTGCCTTATCCTTTAGACCTTTACTTAAAACCTTGTTTTTTATACTTTTTTTAATTATTATTTTCTTATTTTAATTAATATATATGTATATATAAATATTAGATATATTTGATCATATTTATAGCCATTTGATGTGTATTTGTAATACAAACATACATACATAATTAGAGGCATACAAAACAAGAGAAAAATGTATTCAAGTAGCTCGTCTTGTAGTTCAACTTTATTGTTTAGTATTTATATAACATTTAAACTTATTAGATTAATTTTTTTTAAATATTTTATTTGACTTTTGAATTATTTGCAGGTCTTAATGTTCCACTGTTGTTTTTTGTTTTCCTTATCATTTTTTTATTCAGTTAATTATATATATTGTTTTCTTTTATTAGATATCTTTAGTGGAAAGAAAAGTCACAGAAGAAAAAACCTAGTGATTCGTTTTTTTATAGTTTTTTGTAAAGTTTCGTTAAGTTTTTTCCTTTTGAATTTTGCAGTGTGCGTTGCATTAAAGACTTGTTATTCGTTTTGGGTTTTTGTTATTTTATTTTAGCGAAAGAGGAAGTAAAAAAGACTAACTACAGTTAATAAATAACTATGTCTAGATATAAATACAAAGAAGACTAACAGCCATTTATTGTTTGAATTTCACATTGAAAAGAGATTTTTAGCCTACAAAAAGGTTTGCTTATTTTTGTTGTAATTTATGTATTTTTAGTTGTTTATCTGTGAGTGTCTTTTTAAATTTCGCCGTTTTTTCAAAATGATTTGTATTAACCCATTGATTATTTGAATCTGAATAAATCAAAGGATCCTGTGGTCAATTCCAGCATCTGACAAATTTACAAAAAAATTTGGTGCGTGTTGAGTGGGGTGAATTCATCTTAAATAAAATAAAATAAAATCGGCTAATGATATTCTTCAGTTTTTTTTTTTTTTAAAATAAACTTAAATAAAATAAATTAAAATTGTCATTATTTTAAACAAAGTCTTTTAGACTATTTGCCTTTGGGGCTATTTTTGTAAAAACAAGTAAAAAAGCTGTAAGTTCGGCCGGGCCGAACTTTTAATACCCTCCACCATTTGGTACAAATTTGGCAATTTCCAAAAAAAAAACCCTTAAAACTTCTGTTAAAATCTTAAAATACCGAATGCTTATACGACGACGTGGGCCTGCATAGGCAACTTTTGTCATAAATTATTACAATATTTAAATGCGAAACTTGAAGAAAAATCTGTTTATAATGTAGCTAAAATCGTCAAAATACCGAATATGGGGGGGTACCGTTATATGGGGGCTATACGAAGACGTGGTCCTGCACAGACAATTTTCTGGCATGGGCTGAAATATCCATTACGAACTTCACATGCGAAATTTGAAACAATCCCTGTAAATAATGTCGCTAAAATCATTAAAATACCGAATATCGGGGGGTACCGTTATATGGGGGCTATATGAAGACGTGGACCTACATGGCTCATTTTTTGACTTTGGATGAAGCATCCATTACGAACTTCAAATACCAAATTTGAAACGATTGCGGTAAACAATGTCGCTAAAATCATCAAAATACCGAATATCGGGTGGTACCGTTATATGGGGGCTGTATGAAGACGTGGACCTGCACAGATAATTTTCTGTCTTAGGCTGTAGTATCCATTACGAACTTCAAATACCAAGTTTGAAATAATTCCGGTGAATAATGTCGCTAAAATCATCAAAATACCGAATATCGGGAGGTACCGTTATATGGGGACTATATGATAACTTGGACCTACATGGCCCATTTAAGAACTTAACCTGCCTACTGGGAAAATATACATGTGTGCAAAATTTTAGCCTTCTATCTCAATTTGTTCGAAAGATAGCGTGATTACAACAGACAGACAGACAGACAGACAGACACACAGACAGACAGACGGACATGGCTAAATCGTCTTAGAATTTTACGCTGTTCTAGAATATGTATACTTTGTTGGGTCTGACATGAATATTTCGAGGAGTTACAAACGGAATGACAAAATTAATATACCCTCCATAGTATGGTGGAGGGTATAAAAAGTCTTAGGGTATACAAACAACAGATCAATAATTTAGTCCAACTAGATAAAAATGTACACAATTTATGAACACGATTCTTAAAAATGAAATTTTTAAGCACAATGTGATATATATATATATATATATATATATATATATATATATGTATATATATATACATATATATATACATATATATATATATATATATATATATATATATAAATATATAAATATTGGTCGATGTAAATTCCCAATCGCATACAATTCAACAAATTTAGTCGTCGCCAACTTCACAATTTCTTCAAAAATCCAAAACTCTTGGAGTATCCATGAAGTATGTTTGTTCGGGATGCCATAATATTTTGTTGTTGGTCAGGCTTAATCCCATTATCGTTGTTTATATAAAAAAACGTTGGTTTATAATGGTGAACGATAGTAATGTTTACCAGGTTGTAAGGTAGGGAATACCTAGGTTTTGGTTCCTCTTCTATTCAGCTTACGATCTCGTCACTTGGATAAAAAAGATTTTTTTTATCATAGGATTTTTTTTAAATTATTCCTGGTTAGAATATCCCAGACAAAAACAAGGGAACTGATGAGGATTGGTGGCTCTGGCTCCTGGTAAAAATTACAATGGTTCTCCACTATAAACAAACGTTGTTTTTATAAAAACAACAAAAATGGGATTAAGCCTGACAATTTTGCAACAACGGAAATCCTTAATTTTACCCCTAAAGTTTTTTGAACAGTTTTCAGTTCCACGGATCTTAAAAAAATTAGGATTTTCGCCACGGAAAGTTTAAAACCATCATTTAAAAAATGCACTATTTTTTCCGTATCTTTTAAATTCATGATTCTTAATAATATCTTCGTTTTGTTTTAAATTCAGGATTTCTAGGAGGTTCTTGAAAATTTTCTTACTAAAATCCTCGATTTTTTATTATTTTTATTGACAGCCGTCGTCAAAATCAGTTCCAAACCGCTTAAAATTTCAATAGCTCATCGTTATAAAAGTAAAAAAAAAAAACTAAATTTTTGGTCAGAAGAAAAAAATTGACAATTCTTTAAATTACAAATTCTGAAAAAAGCCACCCTTTATATTTTTGTCAAGGGATCCTTAAAGTCAAATAAAAAAAAAAATATATCACGATTTTGTTAAACTATATTATCAACCCACTATATTTAACCATATCAATGTTTTTAGGTAGGAGGTCTTTGAAATCCTTTCTTGAACAATCCAACAATCATTTTTGGAACTATTAGCAGCAGCAACAGTGATCACAGTAAATTCTCGATAGAATTCTAATAGTTATCAACTTGAAAAATTCAAAAGTCCTCGGAAAAAGTTGTAAGTACGATACATGCACCATGGAGGGGGTTTTTTGAACAATTTTTAAGGAAATCAAAAAATGTTGTTCACAATGTCCACAGAAGGTCCTAGAATTCTTTGTTTTATATGCACGAATTTTGGTCAAGAGGCCTTCAGATTTTTAAATCTACTCTTTTTGAATCCACAACTTTGGTCAGGAGATCCTTCACAATTTTAGTTTAGGAATTTCTTGAAAAAATTTTCCTAAAAAATTGCGATTAAAAAAATTTCGATAAACGCTACAGCACTTTTACAGGGAGTCCCTTAGAAAAACAATTGACCAAGTCGTCTGTGAATAAGTATTATTAAAAATATGTTAAATCCACAATTTTCGTCGAAAGCCATTAGATTTCTTTTTTAAAAAATCTTCGATTTCTTCGGAAATTCTTGAATTGAAATCGAAAGAAAAAATATTTGTTTGGGAAGTCCAAAAATAGGTTTTCTAAAAAAATCAAAATTTTGTTCAGAAAGAAAGGTTGGGGGATATGAGTTGCCGTATGTCCTAAAAAAGTATGAAACAGGCAACTATTTTTTGAGAAAAGGCAGTTTGGGAAAATATGACCAGAAAGTAAAAAATCAGATAGATAGTGGTAGAAAATATAGTCGACCAGGAAGTATGAGTCGACCTGAGAATATCATTTGGTATTCGTTAAATTCCATTTGGAATTCGAATTATTTAATTTGTAATTCGTAATTATTATTTGTAAATTAATTACAACTGAAAATGTTGATACAAATGAGATGCTCGAATTACAAATAAAATATTTAAATTACAAAGTTATGGTAGAACTATACACCTTTTTATAGATGTAATTCGAAACATTTCAATTGAATTCGTAACATTTCATTTGTAATTCGAGAATTCCATTTTAAATTCATAAAATTTTAATGGTGATTCGAATATTTGTTTGCGTAATTCGAAAAATCAACTATGAAGTCAATGCAAACAAATGTTTGCGTTTTTTTTTGTTTCGAATTTGGAATGGAATTCATATTGAATTAATTCGAAATTCAAATAAAATAAATGGAAATCTTGAATTACAATTGAAATATAACGAATTTCAAAAGGAATTTTCGAATTTCAAATAATAAATTTCGAATTACATCTGAAAAAGGTGAAGTCGATACCAGGAAGGCATCTTTTACACAACTTTTCTTAGGCACACACCAGCTTTTTCAGATACAAATCGAAACATTTCATTTGTAATTCAAAAAATTCATTTTTATTTCGTAACATTTAATAAAATTTAAGTTCAAATTATCTCATTTGACATTTTTAATGTTTAATTTGAATTCGAACTATTCAAAAGCAAAGTCTGTAGTCGAGCCGGAGCCGACCATGTGATACCCTACAACACTATAATATGTTAAAAGCCCCTTTATGTCCAAATCCATTTTGGAAGATTTCGCTTTTGAAATTATGTCACGGAGTACTGCCCAGATATTAACCTTAGCATTTTGACCAGGGATATTTGACAGATATTACCCTTAGCATTTTACAGCTAAATATAATCCAATGGTCATCCAAAATACTAGAATTCTTTCTTGTCCTTAACTCACTTCTCCAGCGTGTCGATTGGCTTCAATTGTTCTAAAAACTGTCCTAACCTCTAACTTCATGCGAGATTTCGTGTCCTTTTGTTTCTATTTGTCCCCTTTATAACGGCTCCAAAGTCAGGATCATTTTTAGTTGTTTGTCAATTTCAACCCCTAAATATATTGCGGACATATTTGAAAACAATAAACCTAGCCCTTCTGAGACTAACCTCACCCTGGTGAAAAATTTCGTGAGGATCGGACGATAGTTGTAATCTGTATATAATAAACCCAACCTGTGTTGAAAGGTGAAAAAATATTTCAAAATGTATGCCTCAATATTATAAGTAAAATGACAAAAATTGCATACGATGAAGAATATCAAAAAAAAAAAAAAAAAAAAAATGAATAAATAAATAAATATATAAATAAAAAATATCACAAAATACTAAAAAATCTATATTAACATCCTTATTGGCATCTTTTTTGCTATTTTTTTACATATTATTCTTTTATGCCAAGAGGGCATTAAAAATTTGTCAAAATTGGTCCAGCCACTCATGAGATAAAGGCATTCTAGCTAACATCCCCTTCCTTTGTACATACACATTGTATATATTTCGCTATATTTATTCGATATATTTAGTATCGGTATCTACGCAACGGTCAGAATTGACCTGTTCGTCTTTTTGTTATTTCGCCGGAATTATTAATTAAAAATATTCATGGTTTAATGGAAAATTTGACTTGTATTTAACACAAATGTTATAGTCTATTTCCCCACCAAATATTACCCGATGACCAGCAAAATTGGAAGACTTCTGCCCAGCCTCTAGCTCTAGCCCCATGCTAACTTCCGCGTCGATTAGTCTATAATTGCGAATAAAATTTCTGTTTTTGGTTCATTCCAATCCTTAAATATTTTATTATATATTTTGCAATCATCTCCAAGAACAATAAGTTTATATTGTGACTGTAACAACCAACTATGTACAAAATTTCGTGAGGTTCAAGCCATAACCTGTAGGGTGATTACAAATTAACGTGAGCAGACGGGCGGACATAGCTAGATGGACTCAGCTCGAAGAGATATAACATCAAATGTGAGGAACCAATACTTCGAGGTGTTACATAATTTTTGGACCAATCAAACTAATAATACCCCAAACATGTAATGTTGTGATGCATACAAATTTAATTTCCTGAGTATTATTTTTTTGAATTACAAATTAAATAGTTCGAATTTAGAATGGAATAATTCAAATGGCAAATGGAAAATTTGGAATTACAAATGAAATATTTTGAACATGGAATTATGAATTGCAGGGCGAAGTTAAAATTAAATTCTGTAAGTACAGTTGAATGGTTATGACTTACAAATGGAATTCTCAGATTATAATTGGAATTGCAAGTGAAATAATGGTATTTATCAGGATAATACAAATCATTTTGTCTGTTCAATTGATATTCTTCTTGTTATTGTTTGCATTTTCCCAATTAAATTTGCATTAAGTTTTAATATTATTTAATTTTTTTATATTCAATTTTTGCATTTAATTATTTGTTGTTGTTGTTGTTGTTCTTGTATATATAGAGTACTATCCAAAAAAATGTTTTTGTCAATTGATGTAATTTTAAGAGAAGAGATTGTCCTTTAGTAATTGTGAGAGTTTGCCCCAGTTATGGAAACATTTGACCTGGAGTCAATTTAATTTGTTGTTGTTTGTTTTTTTTTTTTTTGTTGCAAATTTAAATCACCAAATTGAAAGTTAAGGTTTTCATTGTTTCAAAAATATTTTCGTTTTATACATAACATTCTTATGATATTTGTTCTTGTTTTAGTTTCTCTAATTTTTTTTGTTTCAGATATACACTTAGTCGTCTAAATGTCATGGCTAAGATTTTTATATATATATATTTCCTCATAAATTTTGTATGTATATATTTTATATTTATTTCCATTTTCACATATAAATATTATTTGAAAAATATATATGATTTGGTTTATTTTTTTTAATAACTTGTTTTTTATAATTAATAATATTATTGTTGTGAAGACTTGATTTCATTGTGTAATTTAATTAAATATTTATTTTTTTGTGTATCTTTTTGTTGGTTGGTATTCTACACTGTGATACATAAACACATAATAATTATATTATTTTTCTTTTGTTTTTTTTTTTTTTTTGTAATTTAATATTAAATTTTGTATTTTGAATTGTTGTATATTCGTGTATTATATATCGATGTGTATTATTATTTATATTTTTGTATGTGTGTATATGGTATTATGTACGAATGTATATAAATAAATACCTTTTTTTATTCTAACTCTTCTTGACGGTCATTCAAATGTAACGATTTTGGTATAGAAAAACAACACTCTTCATAACAACAAACTGTAATCTTTTATTTATATCAATTTATTTTAATAATTCATCTTTTTTAAAACTTCATCTTATTCTCCAAAAAAATTAACACTTTTTGTGTTAAATACATTCACTATTTGTTTTTCTGTTTTTTTTTCATTTTTTTTCACAATAATTGATTTGTGGCATACTAATCACATTTTTTGTCCTTTGCACTTTTGTATTTCACTCAATGTGCTCTCTCGATATTACACTGATGATTTGATGTATTTTTTTTATCTGTTTCCAATTATTATTTAAAAAAAAAACATTTTGGAAATTTTGAGATGGTTTTTGACCATTTGTCAGGAAGTTACTGGAAGAAGTGTAGCGATATTATATGTTACCTATTCAGACTAGATAGATGGTAAGAAAATCACATTTTATGAGAGTTATTATTCAAAATTGTGGCTCTTTGTGGATAGGTATGAGAAGGTGTGGGTGGGCCTACATGGCGTATATTCGGGTAAAACAAAAGTTACCATGTACAGAGTTTGACTTGCATCGGAAATGCAGTTCGCACCTCATAAGTAACAAGTAAAAAAGCAGTAAGTTCGGCCGGGCCGAACTTTGAATACCCTCCACCATTTAGAACGTATTTGAAAAATTTCGAAAAAGACAACATTCGCCAAAAATTCTGTTAACATTTTAAAAATACCGAATATAGCCGTTATATTAGGGCCTGTACGACGTGCACCTACATATGCATTGTTTGTCACAAGCCATTACCATATTCAAATTCGAAACTTGAAATAAACGGCATCAAAATACCGTACATAGGGAGGTACCGTTATATAGGAGCTATACGAAGACCTGATCATCAAAATACCGTACATAGGGATGACCTGGAGCAGCACAGACAATTTTCTGTCACAGGCTGTAGCTTCCATTACGAACTCTAAATACGTAATTTGAAACTACTACGATGAATAATGACGCTAAAATCATACAAAAAACCGAATATAGGGAGGTACCGTTATATGGGGGCTATATCGGACACTGATTTTGCATTCTGGAGAGTTTTTCATCATTACGTAGTTGAAAATGGAGGTTCTCGATTAAAACAGCAACTTCAGCGGAAATGGTTCGAAAAGTAAAGAAGCGACTTGATCGAAACTCGCGTCACAGTGGCCGAAAAATGGCTCGTCCGCTGAATATATCGCAATATTCCATTCGACAAATATTGAAAACTGAGAACTTACACCGCAACAGAGAGACAACAGAAAATAGACTCAAAAAAAACTAAAGAGTTGCTTCGCTTGGCCGAAAGTGGTGAACAGCCGAATTTGGTTCTCTACATCTCCGATGAGAAAACATTCGTTGTCCAGCAGTTTGTAAACAAACAAAATGATCGTGCTTACTTGCCAAAGAGGTCAGCTGAAAATGTGCACCTTCGTTTGGTCACCAGAACTCAAGCGCCAGCCATTGTGATGGTGTGGGCCGCCATAACAGCTGATGGTCGCTTTCTGCTCGTATTAATCGACATCATCGGGCATCAGAATAAATGTCGAATATTATCGCGAAAATATTCTGGAGGCTGTATTAAAGCCTTTCGCAAGCAAACATTTTGGCCCAGGACCTTAGACATTCCAACAGAACTCAGCACCATCGCACTCAGCACGCGCCACCCAAGAATTGTTACAAATGATGTACCTCGCTTCATTTCCAGCGCACAATGGCCACCAAAATCTTCGGATCTCCAATCCGTTGGACTATTGTGTGTGTGTGAAGTATTTTGGAGAGCAGGGTTGGCACTAAAAAATGACAAAGTGTCGATTAACTCAAGCAAGTGTTTCGCCGGGAATGGGCCAAAATACCGCAGAGGAACATTCTGGCACCACAGATATATCTTATCTGTCAGTCCACTTCTGGTACCTCCCCCACAACAATACAACATTTTCAAAGAGTATATGTACATATCTCTATATGATCCAAACCAGAAATGTCGTAAAATGTATATCAGAATAAGTTCAGATTCGAAATGCACAATATTATCTTACCTCTTCGGGCTATAAAGGGTCAACGTTTTGACTATTCATTACACAAGTTAAAGTATATTTCAATAAACAGACAGATACGTTTTAATTTGTGCCAGAGCTTAGATTTGCTCGTTTTTACTAGAGAGTGAAACTTGCTCGAGTGAGGGTGTGCTGGAGAGAGTGTGTGCTCGAAAAAGTTTGGGTTATATACGATGTTAACTCTCCACTCTTCTTTTAACGCTTCATAAGCTAACAATTGCTTTACCAGTAGTTTTAAAATAATGAGTTATTCTTAAAAAGTACAAAGCAGAACAAATGCTTTTTCTCATTACCAGGTAATGAGTGACATCTGTGTACGGAATGCGCGTCCGACTACAATAATGGAGGTTATGACTTTAAAACTCGGTATCTGGTAAAACATAATCACCCAGAAAAAACATCAATTTCCAAATAATGGGTTTCGTAATCAATTTTAGCCAATTGTAACTATTTACAAATCAACCTACCAATCCATTATTTTTTTCGAAATAGTAGTTATAAGTTGGCTACTAGTAAGTAGAAATTCATGTCACAATGTTTTGGTTTTACTTATTTGTCGACATTTAAGGGCGCTATACTTTTGTAAAAGTAATGGATTAATAAGTTGATCTGTAATTAGTCACAATTTTCAAAAAAAAAAAAAAAAAAAACGAGGTAAAAAAGTATCAGTCGGTTTTGCCGACAGATGTATACCCTCAGCCAATATTCGTTTATTTAAATATATTTCGACTCCTATTATGATTATTCAAATTATAGACTCTCTATGGAATAGGTTTCGAAGGAAAAGGCCAATATTGTACACTTCGTATCGGACCTTAATAAATATGATATAAGTATTGCCACGTGGTAAGATCCCTTCTATCTTTATAGTAGATCTTGTGTCGATAGAAATATTGAGATGTGTCAAGTCTTCATGGAATCCAACTATAATTTAGCGTTTTATAGGCTTCATGCATATTTAAAATGTTTAACCTTTGTGAGGGAGGTCCCAGATGGAGTGGACCGATATTATCCATTTTTGCACCTGACCTAGAGCTGACGCAAATATTAGGAATTTCGAAGTTGAACAAAATTGGATTATTTTTTCTGCTTCTGTGCAGAAAATATATTTTTTGAGAATTTTGACCTTTTGTGGGGGAGGTACAAGAAGGAGTGGTCCGACATATTCCATCTTAACACCAGACCTTGGGTTAATATAAATATTGGGATTTGCGAAATTTGAAGGCCATCGGACTCTTACATCACATTTTATGAGAGTTGTAATTATTTAAAATTTTGACCCTTTGTGGGGGAGGTACCAGAAGGAGTGGACCTATATTGTCCATTTTCGCACCTGACCAAGAACTGACGTAAATATCAAAGTTGGAACAAAATCGGATTATCTATTCTCCTTCTGTGCAGAAAATATGTAATTTTTGAAAATCTCGATCATTTGTGGGGGAGGTACCAGAAGGAATGGACCGATATATTTCATCTTAACATCAGATCTTAGGTTTATATACATATTGGGAACTGTGAAATTTGAAAACAATCGGACTCTTTCATAACATTTTATGAAAGTTGTAATTATTTAAAATTTTGACCCTTTGTGGGGGAGGTACCAGAAGGAGTGGACCGATATATTCCATCCTAACACCAGACCTTTGCTTAATATAAATATTGGGATGTGTGAAATTTGAAGATAATCGGACTCTTAGATCACATTTTATGAGAGTTGTAATTATTCAAAATTTTGACCATTTGTGGGGGAGGTACTTGATGGAGTGGATCGATATTGTCCATTTTCATGCCTGACCTAGCACTGATGCAAATATTAGGATGTGCAAAGTTGGATTATCCTTTCACTTTCTGTGCAAAAATATATTTTTTGAAAATTTCGACATTTTGTGTGGGAGGTACCAGAAGGAGTGGACCGATATTGGCCATCTTCGAACTCGATCTAAGTTTGACAAAAATTGCCCATCTCCGAACTCGATCTAAGTTTGACAAACATATTACGATGTATCAAGTTTGGACCAGATCGGATACTCCGTTCGAGAGTTATCGTGCGCACCAGCCTGGCAGACAGACAGACGGACGGACGGACATCGCTAGATCGACTCCAAATGTTCTGAAACGGATTTGGCCCAAAGAGACCTAGGGTCTAAAACCGTTATTTCGACTAGGCAATGAAATTTTTGCAACAGGTGCTCAGATTAAGCTAAAAAATGGTACATTGTAACGTTGAAATGGAACAGATATTCTCATATATATTTTTTTATACCCTCAGCCATATGGCTACAGAGGGTATATATCATTTGATACGGCCAAAACGTGCCTAGTCGAAATAATGGTTTTAGACCCTAGGTCTCTTTGGACCAAATCCGTTTCAGAACATTTGGAGTCGATCTAGCGATGTCCGTCCGTCCGTCTGTCTGTCTGTCTGTCTGTCTGGCTGGCTGGTGCGCACGATAACTCTCGAAGGGAGTATCCGATTTGGTCCAAACTTGGTACATCGTAATATTTTTGTCAAACTTAGATCGAGTTCGGAGATGGGCAATATCGGTCCACTCCTTCTGGTACCTCCCCCACAAAAGTTCGAAATTTTCGAAAAATTTAGTTTTTGCACAGAAAGAGAAACGGTAATCCGATTTTGCTCCAACTTTGCAAATCTTAATATTTGCGTCAGTGCTAGGTCAAGTGTGAAAATGGACAATATCGGTCCACTCCATCAAGTACCTCCCCCACAAATGGTCAAAATTTTGAATAATTACATCTCTTATAAAATGTGATATAAGAGTCCGATTGTCTTCAAATTTCACACATGCCAATATTTATGTTAACCCAAGGTCTGATGTTAAGATGGAATATATCGTTCCATTCCTTCTGGTACCTCCCCCACAAATTGTCGAAATTTGAAAAAAAAAAAAAAATAAATATTTTTTGCACAGAAAGAGAAACGATAATCCGATTTTGCTCAAACTTTGCAAATCTTAATATTTGCGCCAGTACTAGGTTAAGTGTGAAAATGGACAAGATCGGTCCACTCCTTCTGGTACCTCCCCCACAAAGGGTCAATATTTTCAATAATTAAAATTCTCATACAATTGATGTAAGAGTCCGATTGTCTTCAAATTTCACACATGCCAATATTTAATGTAACCCAAGGTCTGGTGTTAAGTTGGAATATATCGGTCCACTCCTTCTGGTACCTCCCACACAAATGATCGAGATTTTCAAAAAAATATATATATATATATATTTTCTGCACAGAGAGAGAATCGATAATCCGATTATGTTCCAACTTTGCAAATCCTGATATTTACGTCAGTTCTAGATCAGGTGCAAAAATGGATTATATCGGTCCACTCCATCAAGTACCTCCTCCACAAAAGGTCGAAATTTTGAATATCCATCAAGCTCTTAAAACACTAAATTAACATTTAAGAATTAGCACGTCTCAATATTTTTGTAAACGCAAGATCTTTTATAAAGATGGTAGAAATCGGACCATTCGTTCTGGTACCTCCCACACAAAGGATGACAGTTTTGAATAATCAAAACGAGGAAAGAATCCGAAATATACATCCTGTTCTCTTTATATTACACACGTCCCATTATTTCTACTAACTCAAGATCTGGTGTGAAGATGGGATATATCGGTCCACACCTTCTGGTACCTGCCCAAAAAGGATCAAAATGTTGAGTATCCACGAGCTCATAAAACGCAAAATTAACATCCGATTCTATCCAGACTTGGAGCTTCTCAATATTTTCATTAACACAAGACCTGCCAACTTATTATTGTCATAACTTGCGAAACAAGTCGGTGATTCTTAACAACTTGCTATATCTAAATATTTCTCTTAACCAGTATTCTGATATGATTATGTAATTTGTCGGAATTTATGATTTCGCATAAAATTGGATACGAATGTTCAATTTCGTTCAAATTTTACACATACCAATATATTTTATCTGTATTAGATGAAGTATGAAAATGGAATACTTCGGTCCGCTATATCTGTTACCTGACGCATATTTCCGAAAAATTTTCCTATCTCATATAAAGTACAAGAAGTAGCCGATATAGTCCAAATCTGTCACGTTCATAACTCAAGGCTGGGGGTATACATCTGTCGGCAAAACCGACTGATACTATTTTACTTGTTTTTTGGTTCAACAGGTAACTTTTTAGGCTTTCTTTAAACTTTAATTTCATAAAAAATATACATAATAGTTTTCGAGATATTGGACAAAATAATCGATGGGCTATAATGAGAAATTCATTCAATGGGGAGGCTATCCAAAAAAAGTTGACAAAATCTGCCTCCATCGAACTTAATATACTTCCAGTGTGGTTAGATAAAAAAAAATTATATAAATATATGCTCTAAACTTATTTCTTCTTTAATTATAGTTTTTATTTTTTTTTCTTAATATGTATGTTTCTATGATTGATATATAAATATAAATATGCATGTATATGTTTATATGTATCTTTTTGGTGTATTTCTTGCAGATTTATGTAAATTGTATTTTTTTGTGGGATTTTGAAAATGTTTTACATACAAAATATTTGCATCCTCTAGATATATTCACCCTGCTGTGCTGTGCCATTGGCGAAATGCATATCCTTATTGTTGTTCACACTGACATTCTTACATTTAAAGAGTTTCTTAAAAAATACCAACAAATCCCGGACAATGTCCGTCTTTTCCGGTGTCTTATATTCTATTGGTGTTGTTGCAATAATTGTTGCTGTTGCAGCTCCGGCTGTTGTTGTGGTTGGAGATGGTGTTGCGGTTACCATTAAATGTTTCTTTGTTGGAGCCGATTCTGTCGGCGATGTATCCTCTGTCAATCGCAATGGTGTGGTAACAGCTTTCAAAGTTGCTGCCGCCATTTGATTGCTGAAGAGACCGGTGCCAGTTATGCTGTCGCATGAATTATATTGATGATTGGGCGTGATCGGTCAAGGAGAATTATCCGAATCTGAACCGCCAAATGAGTGCATCGGAAACAACGGATACCAGCCGTTGACATGTTCGTCCATATTCAGTTTATCCAGATTGACTTCGGTGCCACCGAGGCCTTGATTGTGTTCGAAGCCAACACAGCGCTGCCACACCATAATGACAATATTACGACCGAATACATCCGAACACTGTTGGGCAGTACCATAAGAATTAGTCAAAAATGGATTTTGATTTGAAAATTTGTGTGTTTGCATTACCTGATATTTAATTGTCTGCTTGTAAATGGGTTCCGCTGAATGCCTTACCACTCGAGTTTTCTTTTTGTGCCGCAAACGATCCCCGTCCTTGATGTAGCATTTTACATACGTATCGGGTGGTGTTTCACAGTCCACGGGTACTATTTTTCGGGCACAAATTAACTAAAATGAAATATCGTGAAAGTTCGGAATGGTTACTAATTAAATATTGGTTAATTACGAAAAGTACTAAAATATCCTACATTTGGTACCATTTCTTATCATGTGAACGGTTAGAGCTAAAAACCTGAAATTAGGAATTGATATCAAAGTTGGGGAGTAGTAGGTCGATGTAAGGAGGTCGTTTTGGAAGTGTGTACTCATGTATACGAAAAGTACTAAACGGTACTAAATTTGGTACAACTTGAATATAGAGGAACGGATGGAGCCGAAATTTGAAATTAACATTACTTGCGGAGTGTAGGAAAAGTACGAAAAGTACGACATGGTACTAAAATTGGCACAATTTCGATTTGCGTGAATATAGGTATATAGGAAGTTTCGGAAATTCGTACTTATTTGTGCTGAATGGTACTAAATTTGGTACATTTAAATTTTGGGAGAAGCGGTAGAGTTGGAATCCTGAAATTTGGAAATAAGATTTCTATCGAATCGTATTATGTAGGTAGTTGTTTAAATTTGTACTTATTTGTACTAAATTTGGTTTTTGAATGAACCAATAGAGCTGGTATCCTGAAATTTGGAATTAAGCTGGAATCCAGAAATTTGAAATTGACTTTACTGCCGGAGTGTAGGATTGGGATATGAAGGTAGTTTTCCAAATTTGTACTTATATGCACGAAAAGTACGAAATGGTACTAAAATTGGTACAATTTCGATTTGCATGAACCGATGGAGATAAAATGATTTAATTTGTAAATAAGATTGGTATTATTGCATTGTGGGACTGAGGAAATTGGAAATTCGTACTTATATGTGAAATTTGTACTAAATGGTACGAAATTTGGTACAATTTACATTTTGGGATAACCGTAAGAGTTGTAATGCTGAAATTTGGAAATAAGTTTACTATTGCATTGTAGGGCTACAGAATGTAGGAAGTTTTGGAAACTCGAACTTGTACGTACTAAATTGTACCAAATTTGGTACAAACATGAAATTTTGAGATAAATAATAGAGTTGGAGTCCTGAAATTTGAAAATAAAATTACTATTGCATTGTAAGGTTGGGGTATGTAGGTAGTTTTGGAAATTCACTCTTATGTGTACTAAATGGTACTAAATTTGGTACAATATTAATTATGGGAGAAGTGGTAGAGTTGGAATCCTGATATTTGGAAATAAGATCCTGAAACTTCGAATTAAGATTATTATTGCATTGTAAGACTGAATAATGAAGGTAGTTTTGGAAATTCGCTCTTATGTGTACTAAATGGCACTAAATTTGGTACAATTTATATTTTGGGAGAACCGATAGAGTTGAAATTCTAATAATTGGAAGTAAGATTACCGCCAGGGTGTAGGATTGGGATATGTAGAAAGTTTTGGAAAATCACACGTTTGTGTACTAAATGGTACTAAATTTGGTACAATCTCGATTTGGGTGAACCGATAGAGTTGGAATCCTAAATATTTAGAAATAAGATTTCTATTGCATTGTAGAACTGAGGTATGTAGTTAATTTTGGTGATTCGTGCTTATGTATGGTACTGAATTTGGTTCAATTTGGATTTGGGTGAACCAATAGACATGGTATTTGGAAATTTGAAGTCAAGATTACAACTGGAGTGTGGGATTGCGGTATGGAGTTAGTTTTGCAAATTTGATCTTTTGTGTACCAAATGGTACTACATTATAATGGTACTACAAACAATTTCGATTTGGGTGAACCGATAAAGTTAAAGTTCCTGATATTTGGAAATAAGATATTTTATTGCATTGAAGGACTGAGGTATGTACGTAGTTCTGATAATTCGTACTTATGTGTAAATGGTACTAAATTTTGTTCAATTTTAATTTTGGGAGAACCAATGGAGTTTTTATCCTGAAATTTCGAAATAAGATTATTATTGCATTGTAAGACTAAAGAATGTTGGTAGTTTTGGAAATTTGCTCTTATTTTGTGTACAAAGGTACAAAATTTGGTACAATTTGTGTTTTGGGAGAACCGATCCTGAAAATAAATCCTGAAAATTGGAAATAAGATTACCGACGGAGTGCGGGATTGGAATATGTAGGAAGTTTTGGAAATATGCACATATGTGTACTAAATGATACGAAATTTGGCACAATTTCGATTTGTGAGAAACGATAGAGTTGGAGTCCTGTAATTTCAAAATAAGACATCTCTTGGACTGTATGATGTTGGTAGTTATGAAAATATGTACTTAAGTGTACTAAATAGTACTTAACCTAGTACAATTTGGTTTTAAACGAACCAATAGAGCTGGCATCCTGAAATTTGGAATCAAGATTCCAACTGGAGTGTGAGATTGGGGTATGGAGTTAGTTTTGTAAATTTGTACTTATGTGTACCAAATGGTACTGAATTTGGAATAATTTGGTTTTGGGTGAATCTATAGCCCTGGTATCCTGAAATTTGTAATTAAGATTACTGCTGCAGTGTAGGAAGGTTGTTTTGGAAATAAATACTAACTATGCGAACTGTGCTAAATGGTTCTTAATTGGAACATTGGTTTTGGGCGAACGGATTAAGCTGGAGTTTTGAAATTTTGGTATTCGGGTCCCTGTTGGTGGTAGATTTGTGAAAGTACATGAAAAGTACTAAATAGTACTATGTTTGTAATTTGATATTGCGTGAACGGAAGCTGTTTGAAATCTGCAAATTTACATTAGAATCATTGTTAGTGTGTAGGGTTGAGATTTGGAGGTGGTTTTGGAAATACGTACTCAAAAGTACTAAATGGTACTAAATTTTATGTTTGAGTAAGGAATTGAGTTGAAAATCTAAAATTTGGTATTAAGATAACCTTTTGGGGGGTATGGTTTATACATGGCGGGAGATTTGGAAATAAGTACCAAAAAGCACGAAAAGTACTTAATAGTATTAACTTTGTAATTTGGGGTAGAAAAGAGTGGGAAAACTGAAATTTGAAGCAAGAGTTTTTATGTCGTGTGGGATAGACAAACTAAAGGGATTTTTCGAAATTCTAACAACAATTGTACCAAAAGTTCTAAAGTGCACTAAATTTGGTACTATTTTAAATGGTATGTGAACGGATAGTGGTAATATTTTTAAATTTGATATGAGAATCAATTCTTGGAGATTGGGGTGATGTATGGAGGTTTTTTTTGGGGATATTTTTGTACAAAATTGTACTAAATGGTACTTTATTTCGTACAATTACGTTTTGGATGAACAGTAGAAGCTGGAAATTTCAATTGTTTGAATTATGTCTCTGTTGGCGGTAGTTCTGTGACAAAGAGGTGGTTTTGGAAATGTGATCTACAAGTTCGCGAAAAGTACTAAATAGTACTATATTTGGTACATTTTGGTATTAGGGTGAGCAGATAATGCTTGAAATCTTAAATTTGGTATTAGGATCGTGTATGAGTAGCCTATACATATGGAGTTCATGTCGGAAAGATGTTGTACGAAAAGTACTGAATGGTACTATGTTTGTGTATTGGGTGAAGGATATACATAAAATTCTTAAATTTGATATTTAGATTATTGATGGCATCTGTTTTTGAGATTTTTGGGTTGGGTTGGTTGGGAAATACGTCCTTTATTTGTACGAAAAGTACTAAAAGGTACTACATTTAGTAATGGGTGAAGGAATGGTACTGAAATCCTCAAATTTAATATTGATGTGTCTGTGGGTATCTGGAATTGAGATATGGAGGTATTTTTGGAAATGTGAACTAAAATTGTACAAAAAGTACTAAATAGTACTAAATTTGGTATTGTGTGAAAGAATAGAGCTGGAATCCCGAAATTTGATATTGAGGTCTCTGTTGGCATCTGGGATTGGGATATGGAGGTGTGCGTCTTATATTAGTACGAAAAGTACTAAATATTACCAAATTTGGTATTGGGTGAAGGGAAGGGGGCTGGAATCCTCGAATTTGATATTAAGTTTTCTTTTGGTCTCTGTGGTTTAGATATGGAGGTAGTTTGGAAATGTGTACTATAATTATTCGAAAAAAAATAAGTGCTCAAAAAGTACTAAATAGTTCTAATTTGGTATTGGGTTAAGGAATTGAGTTGAAATCCTGAAATTTGATATGGATGTCGCTGTTGGTGACTGCGGCTGAGAAAAAGATCTACCTTTGGATATGAGTACTATAAGTATTCGAAAAGTACTAAATGATATAAAATTATGTATTGGTTGAAGGAATAGAGCTGAGATACCGAAATTTGATATTGAGATTTCTGTTGGTATCTGGGACTGAGATATGGAGATGGATTTGGGAATGTGTTTAATTATTATTCGAAAAGTGCTAAATCATACCATAATTGACATGGGTGAAAGGACTTGAATCAAATTTGATATTATTTGATATAGCAATTAGTGTCTGTGGTTGAGAGAAGGTGCTGGTTTTGGATATGCGTATTATAATTGTACGAAAAGTACGAAATAGTACTAAATTTGGTTCTGGGTAAAAGCATAGGACTGGAATCCTCAAATTTGATATTGAGCTGTCTGTTGGTATCTGGGATTTAGATATGGAGGTGGTTTTGAAATTGTGTACTGTAATTGTACAAAAGGTACTAAATAGTACTTATTTTGGTTTTGGGTGAAGGGATAGAGCTGAATTCTTTGAATTTCGTATTAAGGTCACTGTTGGTGTCTGGGGTTGAGAGAAGAACCTGGTTTGGATGTGCGTACTATAATGGTTCCAAAACGACTTAATGGTACAAATATTGGTATAGGTTGAAGGAATAGAAATGAAATCCCGAAATTTGATATTGAGGTCTCTGTTGGTATCTGAGATTGAGATATGGATGTGGTTTGGAATTGTGTCCTGTATTTGTACGAAAAGAACTAAATTGTACTAAATTTGATACTGGGTGAAGGGAAAGGGCTGGAGTCTTCAAATTTGATATTAAGGGCTCTGTTGGTATCTGGAATTGAGATATGTAGGTTGAGTTTGGTATTAATATTACTTACCTCGACTTCTACGTAACCCTTAACCTTGCTAAAGCCCATCCTCAGTTCACCATGACGTTCCATTGTGAGACGATAACCTTTCGGGTGAATTTGTCCGGGTCCCAATTGTAGACCATAACTGGTCGATGTGGCGCTGAGCGATGAAGAAACCGTTGTCGATAAATTACTCGACGAATCCGACAGGCTCTTGTAGGATTTTGCACTAGAATTTGAGGGAACAACACTCGATTTGCGGGACATGGACGGGCTGTCGGGTGTGGACGGAGCCATTATAATATTCTTGCGTAGCGGTTCATGTACCATTAGACTTGAACCGGCATTTGGGGCAGTTCCCGTACCGCTGCTTGACGATGCCACATACATGCTGCCCTTACGCTGCTGTCGTGGTGCTAGCGTCTCGCCCGCATTCATGGCATAAATACTCGATTTGCGTTGTGGACTGTCGTCGGGTCTCAAATTGTAAACACTGCCCTTGCGCATATTCTGTGGACTGTCGGTGAGTTGTGATCCCAAATAGTATTGTCTTTCGGAAACATTTGTGGCCGATGAGGCTTGCTTAAGCATGGAGAGGGCTTGTTTCGGAGTTGCCGGTAACATATTTCCACCGCTGCCCTTCCAACGGGGTGGAAAGTTTGTCTTGGACTCATCGTCGGAGGGTGGACTTGTCGCCGCGTTGCCCAAACCCATGGGCAATTGTTGCTGCTGCTGTTGTTGTGACAAATCGAAAACGGAACTTTTGCGACTACTCGGATTGCTGGGAAGACCAACACGACTTGTGCCTAAGAATTATTTGGTAGGGTGGGATATTAATACGGAATATTCAAAGGTACTCAAAAATATCTAGTAAAGAACTGGAATTGTAATATACGTTTCTTTTGGAAATCGGGAAATACATAGATTTTTTCATTTATAAAGTTCCAAACTATTAGGAAATCCCGTTAAATGGCGTGCAAAAATTTTAAAAGGAAGTTTTGTGACATAAAATTGGTTTTGATTTTTTTTTCGTGTTTTTAAAATTCTAAATTTGTGGGAACATGCATGCATTAAAATTAAATGAATTAAATTCGTGCATTTAAGAATTATTTAAAATAGTTGATTTTAGAATATCCTCTGTGTTTTTGTTATTATCGTAAGGGTGATGTTTGGAGGTTGGTGCAGTTTAATATTGTCAAATGTTCAGAAAACCATCAATGTTTAAAATCGTATAAATCAAGTTAAAAATATCAGTCGGTTTTGCCGACAGAAGTATACACTCAATATTCGTTTGTTTAAACATATATTTTTACTTGCAAACTTTCGACCTTTTATGGAGGAGATTCTGAAGAAGAGGTCTAATACTCTCCATTTCGTATCTTACCTAAGTTTGATATAAATATTATAACTTACCAGATTTGGATTATAGCAACCTCTTTCTTCACTTTATATGATATATTTGATAATTTTTGGAGATAAATTTTTGGAGAGGAGATCGAAGTATTCCACTTCATCTAATATTGACAATAATATTGGGTTATCCAAATATTAAAGAATATCGAACACTCATTTACAATTTTACAGGAATAATAATTAGTCACCAGTCTAACCACAAGGGTTGGACCGAGATGGTCCACAGAAATATTGAGATTTATGAAGTTCTATGATTTGTTTCGAATATTATAAGGGTTATAATTATTCAAAATGTTGATCCCTTGGGAGGGATGTTAGAGTTGTGCTTCTCTAGTTCCATCGAACGAACTAGTGTCTTATCTAGTTCCATCGGACTTCAGTTGTTTGTATGAAAACGCTGCGTATGAGTGATATAAAATATATTAAATCACTCATACGTTTAGAAACTGGTGTAATGAACTTTGAACTAGATTGACACAACTCTAAGGGAGGTACCAGAAGGACTAAGCCGAAAAATTCCAAATTCACATCAAATCTCTGGTTGAGAGAAATCAAGTTAGAAAAAAATTGCTGACTTGTTTCACATGTTATAGTTTTTCAAAATCTTGACCCTTTGTGGGGAAAGTACCAGAAGGCGTCAACCGATATATCCCATATCCACATCAGATCTTGTGTTAAAAAAATACTGGGATATGTTAAATTTGAAGAGAATGTAATGCTAATTTTGAGATATAATTATTCAAATCTTTGACCCGTTATGAGGGAGGTACCAGAAGGAGTGGTCCGGTATAGCCCATCTTCACACCTGGTCTTGTGTTAATAGAAATATTGGTATGTGCATAATCGGATGCTCATTTCACGTTTTATGAATTTCATAGTTATTAACCCTTTCAGTGTTTTTGTCAAATATATTTGACATTTAAAAGTACTCTCTTTCTTTGCCATTTTTTGTTTTTCTTACTAACCGTTATTTTTGATATTTTTTAATAACAGACACGTTCGCTATTTAAAAATATTGCAGTTCTATTCTATTAGTTTCGTTTTCGAATTTCTGAGTACATTTTAGTAAATTAGTACGGAATTTCAGATTTTTATCTCGACAAAAATTTTCATTGACACTGAAAGGGTTAAAAATGTAGATCCTTTTTTATATGAAGGCATGAACCGATATATCCCATCTTCACACCAGATATTGTGTTAATAAAAGTATTGGGATGTGTGAAATTTGAAAGCAATCCGATTCTTATTCTAATTTTGACCGTTTGTAGGGGAGGTGCCAGAAGGAGTGGTCGTATATATTCAATTTTTACACCAGTCCATCCTTTAGTAAACATATTGGGATGTGTGAAATTGTGAATTTGATGCTGAATTTGTATTTAATAATGATTCTTTTTTTCCAAATTTTTGACTCTTTGTGTGTGTGTTGGTGGTCCCCAGAAAAAGTGGGCCGATATCTACCTTCTTCACAGCATATCTTGTGTTGATAGAATTTGACAATAATGGAATTCTCATATTGCGTTTTATAAACTTCATAGTTGTTTAAAATGTTGATACCTTTGTGGGGAAGGGCCAGAAAAAGTGGATCAATAAACAACATCTACACTGGGTGTTTTGTTAATAAAAATCTTGGGACGTGTGGAATTTGAAGACAATAGGACTCTCGTTTCATATTTTAAAATTTTCACTTTTTGCGGGAGGTACTTGATGGAATGGGTCAATATTGCCGATTTTCACACCTTAGGAAATAACTGTTTGAGATCCTAGGTCGCTTTCGACCAAATTCGTTTCAGGACACTTGGAGTCGAATTGGGGCATCCGTTCGTCTGTATATATATATATATATCATATATATATATATATATATATATATATATATAGATATATATATATATATATATATATATATATATATATATATATATATATATATATATATATATATATATATATATATATTTTACAGCATAGAAAGAGAAAGTAAAATTTTGCTCCAACTTTGCAAAACCTAATATTTGGGTCAGTGCTAGGTCAGGTGCGAAAATGGACAATATCGGTCCACTCTATCAAGTACCTCCCCCACAAAGGGTCAAAATTTTGAATAATTACAAATCTTATAAAATGTGATGTAGGTGTCCGATTGTCTTGAAATTTCACATATTCCAATATTTATATAAATCCAAGGTCTGGTCTTAAGATGGGCAATATAGGTCCACTTCTTCTGGTACCTCGTCCACAAAAGGTCGAAATTTGCAAAAAATATACTATACCAAGGTCTTGCGAGAGAATGAAATATGTCGGTCTACTCCTTCTGGTACCTCCCCCACAAAGGGTCAAATTTCTAAATACGCGTGAAGCTCATACAACGAGAAATTAACATCCGATTCTATTCAGACGTGGCATATCTCAATATTTCCATCAACACAAGATCTTTTATAAAGATGAGAGAGATCGGACCATTCTTTCTGGTACCTCCCCCACAAAGGGTCAAAGTTTTAAATAATAAAAACGCTCGAGAAAGCGAAATAAGCGTCCAACTCTCTTCAAATTTCACACATACAAATATGTTTGCTAACACAAGATCTGTTGTGAAGATGATATATATTTGCGAACCCATTCTGGTACCTCACCCACAAAAGGGTCATAATTTTCAATACTTTTATCTGTCATAACTTGCGAAACTAGTCGGTGATTCTTTACAACTTTGTAAATCTAAATATTTTTCTAAAACAGAATAGTGAGAGGAATATGCAAATTATGATTTCATATAAAATTGGATATAAATGTTCGATTTTCTTGCAATTTTGCACATACCTATACTTTTATCTGTTTTAGATGAAGTAAGAAAATTGAATACCTTGGTTGACTATAACTGGTACCTAAAGCAGTTTCTAAAAATTATCATATATTTTATATAAGGTGAAGGAAGTAACCAATATAGTCCGAACCTGGCGCGTCACAATATTTACATCATTTTTAGTTAGGTCCGATACGAAATGGACAATATTGGCTCATTCCTTTGGAACATACACTGTAGGGGTCAACAACTTGAATAATCCGAACTGAAGTCAAAATATATTCAAATAATTGAACATTGGCTGAGGGTATACATCTGTCGGCAAAACCTACTAATACTTTTTGACTTGTTATACCCTCCACCATAGTATGGAGGGTATATTTACTTTGTCATTCCATTTGTAACACCTCGAAATATACATTTTAGACAACACAAAGTATAAATAATTTTGATCAGCATAAAATTTATGTCGATTTAGGGATGTCCGTCCCTCTATCTGTCTGTCCGTCTATCCGTCTGTGGAAATCACTCTAGCTTCCGAACGAATTGAAGTAGATTGATAAAATTTTACTCAAATGTATATTATGTGTGCAGGACTTTTGGTTTGAAAATGGGCCATGTAGGTTCACGTCTTCGTATAGCCCCCATATAGCGGTACCTGCCGATATTCGGTATTTTGATGATTTTAGCGACATTATTCACCGGCATTGTTTCAAATTTGGTATTTGAAATCCGTAAGGGATACTACAGCCTATGATAGAAAATTGTCTGTGCAGGTCCACGTCTTCGTATAACCCCCATATAACTATACCTCCTCATATTCGGTATTTTGAAGATTTTACCGACATTATTCACCAGAATTGTTTCAAATTTGATATTTGAAGTTTAAAAGGGATAGTACAGCCTCAGACTGAAAATTGACTATGCAGATCCACGTCCCTTTATAGCACCCAAATAATGGTATCTCCTGATATTCGATATTGTGAGGATTTTAGCGACATTATTCCCCGGAATTGTTTCAAATTTAGTATGTGAAGTTCCAAAGTCTAAAACTGAAAATTGTCTGTGCAGGTCCACGTCATCGTATAGCCCCCATATAACGGTACCTCCCGATACTCGGTATTTTTATGATTTGTGCGACATTATTCACCGGAATTGTTTCAAATTTGGTATTTGGAATTCGCAATGGATAATACAGCCTATGACAGAAAGTTGTCTCTGCAGTTCCAGGTCTTTGTATAGCCCCTAGAATAATTACCTCCCTATATTCGAAATTTTGATTTTAGGTAAAATACTCACCGAAATTGTTTGAAATGTTGTATTTGAAGTACGTAATGGATGCTACAGGCAGTAACAGAAAATTGTCTATGCAAGTCCAGGTCTTCGTATAGCTCTGACGTAACGGTACATCCCTATGTACGGCATTTTGATGATTTTTGCTACATTATTCACCGTTTATTTCAAGTTTCGAATTTGAATGTGGTAATGGCTTGTGGAATAGACCGCAATAAATGTTTAAGATTTTAACAGAATTTTTAACGGTTTTTATTTTTTGAAAATTTCCATATTCGTTCAAATGGTGAAGGGTATTCAAACTTCGGACCGTCCGAACTTACTGCTTTCTAACTTGTTCATTACTTGTTATCTCTACTTTCATAATCTATAAAGAAGTTATCAGACCTCTATAAGTAGACGTAATTTTGGATGCCAACTTGGGATGAAAGCTTGGTAGAGGAAGTGATTTTGCAAGATATAACATATTCTTAGTTAATTTAACTTAAAAACTAACCACCATTGTTGACAAAATTGATATAACACTCACATCCATCGGCAAAAAAAAAAACAATTCATGCAAAATAAGTTTTAAAGATTTCAGTGAGAATAATCAGCTTATTTTATCCCTAGCTGCTAAACTTTGGAGAAAAAATATTTATTTTGGTTCTTGTCCTTCACTTAATCCATCCCATGTTGGTCCTTTTTTGTTTGTTTATTTTATTTTTTATTTTTAGCTTGCTTGGCGATTAAGCCAACACACATATTCCGACACCAAAAGCACACAGATGAGTTCGTGAATTCCACGAAGTCACTGCAAAATAAATGCTATTAGCAAAGTTCCCTTCGAGCCACGTTCACTTTAAACAAAATTTTTACAGACCCTTTTTGTGATTACGCCATAAAAGCTCTAATGTGTGTTACTTGGTTAACGTGGCGGATTAACAAAGTAGATGTAGTGTTTTTACATTGTCCAACCATGGAAGGAGAGGGAGGTTGAAGGGCGGTATTCCCTTTTTAGATTAAGTAAAGGATTAAGTTTAAATTCAAGCTACTTTTTATTTTTTCACATTGAAATAGTTGGAAATTCATTGGTGAAGGAGCTCTTAATGTACTCTGGCATATTTTTATGTAGTCAAGTTAGGTGCAATAATTCTAAGTAGAGGGCTAAGGGTATTAAAAGCTTTCGCAGAGTTTTTACTAGGAGAAGAATGTAATTCGATAATTCATTTCGTTATGCACATCCATCCGAGAAGTATATTTATCTATGTGTTTTAATGGAGGACATTTAAAAGCGATACATACAAAAGTTTAGTATTAAAACAGAATCATGTGAGAAAATATCTGCCGATAAACTCGGCCCATGACCTCTCATATGTAATAAATGGTCTGTAATGTTATCAAATATTAAGAAGTTAAAAATCAAGTTAATAAGTATCAGTCGGTCTTAACGACAGATGCAAACCCTCAGCCAATATTCGATTATTTAAATATCTTTTGGCTTATGTTATGAATATTCAAATTATTGACCCCCTATGGAGTAGGCTACGAAGGAATTGGCCAATATTGTCCATTTCGAAACGGACCTAAATAAATATGATATAAATATTGCGACGTGAAATCATAAATTCCATATTCATCTCAGGTTTCTGATTGAAAGAAATATTTAGATATAGCAAGTTGTAAAGAATGACTGACTTGCTTCGCAAGTTATGACAGATAAAGGTATTGCAAATTGTGACCCTTCTGTAGGTGAGGTACCAGAAGTGGTTCGCAGTTATATACCATCTTCTCAACAGATCTTGTGTTAGCAATTTTTTTTTTGTGTGAGATTTGGAGAGAGTTGGATGCGTACTTCGCTTCCTTTGATCGTTTTCTTTTTCAAATTCTTGAAATCTATATGTGGGAGGTACCAGAAGAAATGGTCGGATATCTACCATCATTATAAAATATCTTGTGTTGTAGGAAATATTGAGATGTAGCAAGTCTGAATGGAATCGGATGTTAATTTCGCGTTTTATGAACTTCATGGGTACTCAAAATGTTGACCCTTTGCGGAGGAGGTGCCAGAAGGAAGGATCCGATATATCCCATCTCCACAGCAGATTTTGTGTTAGTATAAGTAATGGGATGTGTGAAATATGAAAAGAACCGGATGCTTATTTCGGATTTTACAATCGTTTTGATTTTTCAAAACTTTGACCCTTTGTGGGGGAGGTATGAGAAAAAATGAACCGATCTCTACCATCTTTATAACAGATCTTGTGTTTGAAGGAAATATTGAGATGTACCAAGTCTGAATGGAATCGGATGTTAATTTCGCGTTTTATGAGCTTCGCAGATATTTAAAATTTGGACCCTTTGTAGGGGATGTACTTAATGGAGTCGACCGATATTGTCCATTTTTGCATAAGACCTAGCACGGATAGAAATATTAAGATTTGTCAAGTTGGAGCAAACTCGGATTATCCTTCCTCTTTCTGTGCAGTATAATATTTGATCTAAGTGTGATAATAATATTACGATGTATCAAGTTTGGACCAAATCGGATACTAGAATGACGGACGGAGGGTCAGATACCATTAGATCGATTCCAAATGTCCTGTAGCCATATGGCTTAGTGCATATACATTAAATTTTAGCGGGCTGAACTTTTAATTTCCTCCATTCTTAAAAACGAAATTATCGGGACTTACAAAATGAAATGAAGCATACAGGGTGCTGTCATTTCTAAGTCACTCGTCCGAAAGCTGTTAAAATTATTCCAGTTACAGCTCATTATATTGTTTACAAGGGTACAAATGCATTTTGCTGAGAATTTTCCAGAAGTTTCCAAAAAGGTATTCGTGATGGAATTCAAGCGTGATAGTGTAATTTCTTTATATTTGGCTGGAAAACCACAAGTGGCTATCGTTAGAGCACTCCAGCATTTAAATGTGAATAAATCTTTTGTGTCTCGCACCATCGCTTGTTACTCGTTACCGTGATACTGGTAGCTGGTAGCGTAGCCCGACGTCGGACGGACGGAAGAAAACAGCAACATCAGCAGAAATGGTTCGAAAAGTAAAGAAGCGACTTGATCGAAACCCGCGTCGCTGTGGCCGAAAAATGGCTTGTGAGCTGAACATATCACAATATTCCATTCGGCAAATATTGAAAAATTAGCTCGGGGTAAAGCCATTGAAATTCCGAAAAGTGCAAGAACTTACTCCGCAACAGACAAAAATAGACTCAAAAGAGCTAAAGCGTTGCTTTGCTTGGCCGAAAGTGGTGAACTGCCGAATTTGGTTTTCTCCGATGAGAAAACATTCTTTGTTCACGAAGCTGTTTGTATCAAACAAACTGATCGTGTTTACTTGCCAAAGAGGTCAGCTGAAAATGTGTCCCCTTCGGTTGGCCACCAGATCTCAAGCTCCAGCCATGGTGATGGTGTGGGCCGCCATAACAATCGATGGTCGCTCTCCACTCGTATGAATCGACCGTGGCATCGGAATAAATGCCGAATATTATCGTGAAAATATTCTGGAGGGTGTATTAAATCCTTGGGCACGCAAACATTTTGGCCGCAGCCCTTGGACATTCCAACAGAACTCATAATCATCGCACTCAGCACGCGTTACCCAAGAATGGTTACAAGATGAGGATCCTCGCTGCATTTCCAGCGCACAATGGTCAACAAAATCTCCGGATAACAATCCGTTGGACTATTGTGTCTGGAGTATTTTGGAAAGCAAGGTTGGCACTAAAAAATGCCATAGTGTCGATCATTTCAAGCAAGTGCTTCGCCGGAAATAGGTCAAAATACCGCAGAGCAACATTCGGTAGCGTGTGACGGTTTTCATTGGACGTTTGAAGGACCATAATTCGTGCCAAAGGTGATTAATTCGACCAAATCTAAACTATTCTAAAATTTGATGCTATTTCAGACATTTTTGCTTTCATTCAATAAAATTAAAAAAAAAAAAAAAACAAGTAAAAAGGAGATAAGTTTCGAAAGACTTGAAGAATTTAAAAAATAATCGAAAACTACCACTTAAATGAAAACCGTCATATGGGGCTATACAAAGACGTGTACCTGCATACAAATTTTTTTGCCATAATGCCGAATATCTGGAGGTACCGTTATATGGGGGCCATACGACGACGTAGACCTGCATACAAAACTTTTTGTCATAGGATATTCCAGTACGAAATTTGAAATAATTCCGGTCAATAATGTCCCTAAAATCATGAAAATACCGAATATCGGGAGGTACCTTTATATGGGGGTTATACGAAAACATGGACCGACATGGCTCGTTTACGAACTTAACCTGCCTACTGGTAAACTATGCATTAATGCAAAATTTTAGCCTTCTATCTCAATTCGTTCGAAAGATAGCGTGATTACAACAGACGGACAGACAGACACACAGACGGACATGGCTAAATCCTCTTAGAATTTTACGCTGATCAAGAATATATATACTTTTTTGAGTCTGGCATGAGTATTTCGAGGAGTTACAAACGGAATAAAAAAAACCGCGGTGACAGTCCTTGAAAAAAAAATGTATAAAATTGCTCGAATTTGGCTTTGAAAATCCTTGAAATTGTTCTATAAAAATCGACGATGGAACTGCTAGAAAAACTTCTCTTTAAATAGTTTTTGAAAAAAAAAAAGAAAAAATATTCTTTAAAGTTCTACGATTATGGCTTGCTTCCAAATAATCCTCTGGGAAAAAACGTGTGTCTGAAATTGTCTAGGAATAGCCTATGTATTATTCTTTATAATTCCCTTCAAACATATATTTAAATACGATTTTCAGTCAGTTCCAATTCGAGATGAAAACTTTAAAATGTCTTATTAAAGGTATAACTTCTAGAAAATAAATTATTCAAAGATTTCTTCCTATGGAAGATCGTGTAAAGATTTTCTATTCATTTTCACAAAAGTTCTTCATTACTGCTTTTGGTCACAGGGGATTCAATGCCTCTTTATTTCATTTAAAACTCATACTGGATTAATTTCACGCCACTTGAAATCCGTCTTTAATTGCCATTCAGCACCCCAACCTTAATTTTTTGTGCAACAGATAGCAGTTTGTGATTTTCACAGACAAGTGTTAATTTTTAATTTGTCGATGAGAAAAGAAAAAAACTTTCCTTCAAACTTGAAATAAAGTAGGCTATCAGCTGTTGTCTTTCCTTTTCAAAATCAAATCGAAAAGAGACCCATTCATTGCATTTCTTTGAAAATTCAATAAAAATCTGTTACGCCGGAAATATTCCAATCATAACTTTTCTGCGATGAAACGTTCTGAAACAACCCTTTTTCCACAACAAACCGCCCCGCATTACTTTGAGCGGAACATTCAATTTCCAAAATGTTTTATTTCATTATCTAATAAAAGGCGGGCGACCATCTCGCAGCCTTGGCAATGGCAACGGTATTTGTTTAGACTTATCATCGACAAGGAAACAAAGACGAGAAGGGAGAAGATGATGAGAAAAAAAAAACAAACACAAAACAAGAGAAATCCATAACAAATTTCTCCTGGCTCCTCTTCTTGATATGCATAACGATTTGGTTGCGGGATTTTCCAGAAATGTATTCTTCCAAAGCGTGGATTTTGTTTATTTGTTCACTGCACGTACCGCACATAGAAATGCCAACAAAGTTGCCCCGACTTTTATTAACACAGCATTGGAGCAGTGGTTGGTGAGAGGGAGAGAGACGGAGAGGGAGGGGGATAGCAAAGTAATCTCTAAGAACATTTCTAATAGCAACAGAAATAACCAGTTTTGTAATTTCCTTTCTTTTGGCAGACAAATCAAAAAGAACAGCCCTACATCCATTTGCAGCAACCAAGTTTTTCGTCAATAACTTGCCCCTTAGCTTGCGCGCTGCCATTGAGATCAGGTACGCTTATTTTATTGAGTCTTGCTAACGTGAAAATATTGCAGACGTTGGATGTGCTGCTGTTGTTGAAGATAAAACTGAGAGGGATAAAAGACAACTGCCAGCCAGTCCGCCAGCCATCCTGTCATCCAGCCAGACGATGATAGCTTGTAAAAGTATGACAAGTGGAAATTGCTGACTATGAATTTTCCACTTTATGATTACTTTTTTGTTGTTGTTGTTGATTTTCTTTTTGGGTGGGAGTAAACTAAGTGAATTTTTTCCATAGCTTACAGATGTTTTAAGTTAAGGCAATACATAGATGTACGTTCGCATCGAATGACGAGACTTGTCTCCCCCAGAAGGAATAACGGGGATATTGTAAAGTGATGATGTAGTTAGTTGCTGAGTGGATTTGCGTTTGAAGAAAACCCACTTTTTTTAATATTTATGTAGTATAGTTTATATTAAAATAAAAATGTAAGCAGTTTATATATTTGAAAAAAATCGGATAAATAGTTTGATAACAAAAAGGGTTTTAAGAAAAAAGTAGGATATGCCTTTAAAAAGTAAGTGGCATAAAGTCGATCTAGATGAAAAATATTTAGGAGATTTTCACAGAAATACAAAATTTATTCCTCATTGGAACGGGAGCCTCCTCGCCGCCTTGGTCCGTGACTCTTATAGTCCTATCAATAATGTATTTACAAAACCAGTAATGAATGTTTTAAAGCCGGGCGGGGCCGACTTTATGATACCCCACACCACTTTGCTAATTTAGTAGAGCTGCGCATAACAATTAAAAGTTTTATGGGAGAATTCAATCATACACGCTATGATTATAATTATAATTTAAAGTTCAAAGAACTAAATATGCCGAAGCATTTGTATCTTTTAAATTCGGACTTTTATTGCCCATTTGGTGCACAATTAATTTGAAATCGGATAAAAATGTATATGGGAGCTATAGCTATATCTGAACCGATCTCGATAAAATTAAGCAAATGTATTTTTGAGCTATATTTCATATATTTACCTGAATATCGTTGTTACGGAGTGCATATTACGGCTGCGGAGACAAAAAATAACAAATCGGATGAACAGTATATGTGGGAGCTATAGTTATGTCTGAACCAATCTTCACAAAATTTGACATACTAGCTTCTAGACTCAATTCGGTCGTAAGTGCCAAATTTCATCCAATTTGGGCAAATATTAGACGTTTGGTGCACAATAAAAATTAAATCAGACGAAGTTATATATGGGTGCTATATCCAAATCTGAACCGATCTCGATAAAATTTAGCAAATGTATTTTTGAGCTATATTTGATATATTTCCCCAAATATTGTTGTTACGGAGTGCATATTACGGCTGTGGAGGACAAAAATAATAAATCGGATGAACAATATATATATGGGAGCTATAGCTATATCTGAACCGATTTCGATCCAATTTAGCATGCTCATTTTCAGGTCCAATCTAATCTTACGTGCGAAATTTCATACTATTTGGACTGATATTACACGTTTGGTGCACAATAAAAGGCAAATCGGACGAAGATATATATGGGAGCTATATCTAAATTTTGACCGATTATCTCCAATTTCAATAGGGTTCGTCCTTGGGCCAAACAAATGATTTGTGCAAAATTTCATCTCAATCGGATAATAAATGCGACCTGCATTTTGTTCACAAAAATACATGGACAGACGGACGGACAGACGGACGGACGGACATGCATAAATCGACTCAGAATGTGATTCTATGCAGATTATCAAAAGGAACTATGGGTCTATCTCGTTTCCTTTTGCCTGTTACAAACAAATGCACAAAGACATAATACCCTGACCACCTTGTGGTGAAGGGTAAAAAAACATTAAGTTCGGCCAGTGGGTGGGCGAATATCGGTGGGTATTGCTGTATGTGAGATATAGGAAAACGTGGAACTAAATATTCAATATTCCCTACCGAGCTAGAACCTATTATAAACTAAAAATACCACTTTTTATCAAAATATCGAATATCGGCAGGTACCGTTATATGGGGGCTATACAAAAACGTGGGCCTATATATACAATGTTTCGCCACCGGAGCTAGAACCCCATATGACCTACAAATACCAATTTTCAGACAAATCCGTGAAAAATGTGACAAAAACGATCAAAATACCGAATATTGGGAGGAACCGATATATGGAGGCTATACCAAAACGTGGACCTATACATGCAATGTCTTGCCACACGGATTGGAACTCATTATGACCTATAACTACCAATTTTCGGAGAAATCCGTGAAATAATGTGGCAAAAATCATCAAAATACCGAATATCGGGAGGTGCCGGTATATGGGGACTACACCAAAACGTGGACCTATACATACAATGTTTCGCCACACGAACTAGGACCCATTATGACCCACAAATACCAATTTTCAGACAGTTCCGTGAAAAAATCATCAAAATACCGAATATCGGGAGGTACAGTTATATGGGGACTATACTAAAACATGGACCGATATATCTCATTTTCAATACCAACCATCCTAGACATAATACAAATTGTTTTGCTAAATTTTGGCACTCTACGTCAAATAATGTGGGCTGTATCGTGATTTCAACAGACAGACGGACATCGTTAAATCGACTTAGAATTTTATGCTGATTATGAACATATATACTTTATGGGATCTACGACGATATTTAGGGATGTTACAAACAGAATGACCAGGTTAATATACCTTCCTTTTCAAGGTGGAGGGTGTACAAATCCAAGATTTTGCTTTAATATTCTTTCACAATTCTCGATTATTGCTATGATTGTCCTTGAAAAAATTCCTTAAATACCTTAGTCGTGATTAAGGCTTTCAAAAATATTTTTGGAAAATCCACATAATTATGGCTCTGATGGCCCTTGAAAAAAAAAAATATTCTTTAAGATCCAAGATTAAGGCTTTAATGACGATATTAAAAAAAGATTATGGCTCTGATGGTAATATTTGAAAAAAAATCTATTTGTCTTTGATAAAAATTAATAAGTCCTCGATTGAGGCCCTAGTAGTCCTTAAAAAATATTTTAAAAAACCCTTGAAATTTTTTTTTGAAAATTTAACGACTATGCCCTTAACAGTCCTTGAAAAAATATATAAAAATGCCCGTTAATACTTAAAAAATATATATTTTTTTTAAATCCACGTTTATAAAATATAAAAATGATTTTTTTTACATACGTTTATAGTTTTGATAGTTATTCCGAAAATATTCTCAAATAAATTGTTTTTATAGAGAGTTTGTATATTTGTGTATTATGAATTATTTTCGTATGTGTTGGTGGTTTTATAACAAATACGAACACACATTTTATTTGCATGCAAATTATAAATTTATTTATTTTTGTATGTCATGCACATGAGTTTGTATACACGTGTGGCTGTGCGGTGTATGTGTTTGTATGTATGTATAGATGTGTGAATCGATGAATCTTTAGCAATGGAATGAAGTAAACATATTCAGGTATTTTTGGAACTACCTTCAACGAGATGCAACTCAAACTCAACAGAACTTGACAATCATTTCTTCGTTCGAAACAAACAAATCTTACCGTAATTGATGTGAAAAGAGTGAGTATTGGTTTGGTGGTTGGTTGGATTGGTTGGTTGGTTGGTGTTGCTGATCTCTAATCTGTTCTCATCTCTCTCACACACACAAACACATACAGAGTGTGTGTTGACTCAGTATGTTGGAATTTGCATTTCAACATTTTATAAATCCAATATTGATTTTTGGGGTTCTTTTTTTAATTAATTTTGTTTGATTGGTTGGTGAGGTTGCTGGTGATTGTTTTTTAGTTTTTTTTTTTTTCAAAAAGATATTCAAAGTGCAGTTTGGTTGTGTTTGAAGAAGAAGAAGAAATTTGTTGTGGTAGTGGTGGTGTTAATAATTGATGGAGTGCGTGCTTAATTGGTATTTTCTCGTGATTGATTGATTGATTGATTGACTGACTGTTTGTTTGATAGACTCAAGTCAAGTGTCAAAAGTTGTTGTTTTGCCAGATTTCGTTTCATTTGCAGGTTTTTTGATTTGTTTGGTTTGGTTTGGTTTAACTTTATTTATAATTAATTCATTCTTGTTTTGTTTTTGTTTATTTTTATATCGTGCATATCGAGGAGTTTATTTTCGATTTAGATCAGATTCTCGTTTATTGATTTGATTTGATTATTGTGGTAAGTAATATCGATTGTTAGCATTCCAAGTGTGTGGTGTATCAATACTTTGATAGTGTGACACCGATATTGAGGCTAATTGGAAAAGAATTCATAAGAAAATATAGGAAAAAATAAATAAAATATTTTTTTTTAGATAGTCATAGGCAAAGTGATGCAGTGTTACGAAAGAGGAAAATAAATAGTTATTTTTCGTTGCTTTTGGAAAAGTAGATAGATTAGAGTGACAGGAGGATAGTGATATTTAATAGACATTTTTATTTATTTATTTATTTAGATTTTCTAAGTTTTATGCATAAAAAAAGCTTTAAGCCTTGCCATTTTCTTTTACACTTTACACAGACAGATTAGATTAGCAATCGCTTGCATTTCGTTTGCCATACGATAACATTGAAAACGGAATGGTATTTGTTCAACTTACGTCTTGAGCCCATACGTTTGACCGTCTGTTCGGTACCTAAACTCATGGCCCGGCCGACGGCCTTCAACGATTTCAATATCTCCTCGGGGTCACGGCGTGCCACCGACGACCGACGACGACCCACCAAATAGGTGGCAGGAGGTGGAGCCATATCATCTTCTCGATTCTTGTCAGCATCCTGAAATGATGAGCGTCGAGATCCAGGCAATGATCTCGAAAAATCTTTGCCCAACTGATAGACTTCCACTTCCAGTGTCTCCGATTGCGATGAACCACGTCGCGAGCCGGCAATCCAGGCATGATCCGGATGCAACAGCGACGTACACTCACCAATCGAATCCACATCATCCGAAATGGAACGTTGCATATTGTAATCTCGGCGCAGCAGACGTGAGACATCGCCGCCGGGACCGCCCGCAGCGATGGAGCCGCGCGGTGATACACTGGGCGATTTCGACATGCTAATGCCGCGCAAACCTTTTGGATCTTCGAGACGACACCAAATGGCACGATCGTCCAGAAATACCTGTTGCAACTCAATATTGCACTCGCCCAAGAATATGGACTCAGTGTGGGGTACCAGATCCCACAGTTGTATATCAATGTAACGATCCATGAGGTGTTCGGCTTTAACGTGAGCAAACGATAGCGTTGCATTCCATATGGGGTTCTGGGTCGGTGGACTGACTTCGGTTTGTTGGACCGAACCATCGCCGCTGTGGGAAAAATAAAACAAATTTTGAGAAATGATGTTAAAAACGGAATTTTGGATATTTGATGACATTTATAAAAAAATAAAATAAACATTCTTAGAAAAATTAAAGATTGCATATCTGATAGTATTTTAAACAATCCTAAAACATCCGTGATTATACATCAGAAGGTCCTTGAAAAAAGATTTAAAAAAATCGCAATTTTACGTTTGAAGGTCCTTGAAAACAATTTCTTTAAAAATCCACGATAATTGGTCTGAGAGTCCTTGAAATAATATTCTTTAAGAATCCACGATTGTTGGTCTGAGAGTCCTTCGCAAAATATTTTTAAAAAATTCACTTTAATTGGTCTGAAAGTCCTTGACAATTAAGGATTATTGCTGTGATAGTCCTAACAAATCTTAGAAATCAAAAATTATTGCAATCCTTAGGAAAATCTTAAAAATCAAGGATAATTGCTTTGATAGTCCTTGAAAAAATATGATTTAAAAACCAAGGATTACGGCATTGATAGTCTTTGAGAAAAGGATTTTTGCTTTGACAGTCCTTAAAAAATTTAAAAAATAAAAAAATATGCTTTGATAATTCTTAAAAAAATCTTGAAAATAAAGAATTATTGCTTCGATAGTCCTTTTATTGTTTTGATAGTATTTAAAAATGAGTCCTTAAAAAATCTTAAAAATCATAGATTATTACTTTCATTAACCTTAAAAATTCGACTTGCTTTAGTAGTCCTTGCAAAAATATCCTTAAAAATCAAGGATTATTACTTTGATAGTCCTTGAAAAAATATCCTCAAAAATTAAGAATTATTACTTTGATAGTATTGAAAATCTTAAAAATCAAGGATTATTGCTTTGAAAAAAATCCTTCAAAATCCAGGATAATGACTTTTTTAGTCCTTAAAAAATCTTAAATGTCAAGGATTATTACTTTGATAGCTCTTAAACAATTCTTAAAAATTAAGGATTATTTTTTTGAAAGTCCTTGAAGAAATATTCCTAAAAATCAAGGATTATTTCTTCAATAGCCGTAAAAAAATCTTAAAAATTCACTTTTTTGGTCTGATAGTCCTTGAAAATATAGTATTCAATAATAAACGTTTAATGGCTTGAGAGTCCTTGAAAAATATTCTTTAAAAAATCCACGTTTATTGGCCTGAAAGCCCTTGAAAATATAGTATTCAATAATCGACGATTAATGGCTTGAGAGTCCTTAAAAAATATACTTTAAAAGATCCACGTTTATTGGCCTGAAAGCCCTTGAAAATATAGTATTCAATAATAGACGATTCATTTCTTGAGTGTCCTTGAAAAATATTCTTTAAAAAATTCACGTTTATTGGCCTGAAAGTCCTTGAAAATATAGTATTTAATAATAGACGATTAATGTCTTGAGTGTCCTTGAAAAATGTTCCTTAAAAAGTCCACTTTTATTGGTCAGAGAGTCCTTGGAAAATATTCTTTAAAAAATTCACGTTTATTGGCCTGAAAGCCCTTGAAAATATAGTATTCAATAATAGACAATTCATTTCTTGAGTGTCCTTGAAAAATATTCTTTAAAAAATCCACGTTTATTGGCCTGAAAGCCCTTGAAAATATAGTATTTAATAATAGACGATTAATGTCTTGAGTGTCCTTGAAAAATGTTCCTTAAAAAGTCCACTTTTATTGGTCTGTTGGTCCTTGAAAAATATTCTTTAAAAAATCCACGTTTATTAGTCTGTTGGTCCTTGAAAAATATTCTTTAAAAAATCCACGTTTATTGGTCTGAGAGTCCTTGAAAAATCTTTTTTTTGGAAAAATCCACGTTTATTGGTCTCGGAGTCCTTGAAAAATCTTTTTTGGAAACATCCACATTATTTGTCTGAGAGTCCTAGAAAAATCTATTTTGGAAAAATCCACGTTTATTGGTCTGAGAGTCCTTGAAAAATATTCTTTAAAAAATCCACGTTTATTGTTTAGATAATCCTTGAAAAATATTCTTTAAAAAATCCACGTTTATTGTTTAGATAATCCTTGAAAAATATTCTTTAAAAAATCCACGTTTACTGTTTAGATAATCCTTAAAAAAATATTATTTAAAAAATCCGCGTTTATTGGTCTGACATTATCAAAATATTCTTCAAAAATCCGCGATCCTTAAAAATATTCTTACAAAATCCTGGACTATTTCTTAATCTCTCTCTCTCTCTCTCTCTCTCTCTTCTCCTTTCGACTACTTACCATTTTGGTAAAATTCGAACTTTTGCATAGGCTTCTGGCAAATTTCCATGCCCGTAGGCTTCATCACGTAATGCCAAATCATCGGCTGCCATCAAGGATACGGCCAATTCACTGCGTTCACTGTGATACCAAACTTGGATTTGGACACGTCCACTAACCAGTTTTTCTCGAGCAATTTGCTCCTATGCAGAGTTTGTCACAAAGTAAACCATAAAACCGAAAAGATTTTGCCACAGAAAAAAAAAATGAAGGATAAAGAAAGAATTCAATTAGCAAACATTTTAGTTTTGAGGAAGTTGCAAAAAGAAGTAAATTGTATAAAACTTATGTTACAACTACACACTATTTAAGTACTTAGTCAAGTATAATTGTACAGCTTTACTTTTGGTAATTTTTTTTTTGTTTGGTTTTCATTTTTTTTTTTTTTTTTGGTGGGAGGAGAGGGGATTATAACTATGTCATTTTGTTACTTCTTTTTATGGGATTTTACTTGTTTTTGTCCTGTCCATTGTTTTTGGACAATTATTTTTTTTGCGGTTGAGACTTCTGAATGTTTGTTGTTGTTTTTTTTTTTTTTTCAACATAAAAAATAACAAATTAAAATGTATTTACATTAACATAATTAAAAGAAGAGGTAAAGAAAAAAAAAACAACGAAGCAACTAAAAATAACATCTGTGTAAATTGCATAAATGTCATTGTGTGGGTTTTTCATGTTATTTATATACACTGAAATGATGGGGAATTCTGGATATGTATTGTTCAGTTCTAACAACAATTATAATATTTATTGCCTACATTTAACGAATAGAAATATGAATAATTTATATACATTAAATAGGTTTTTTTAATTGAATACAAATACATTTGTTTGTCATAAAACTTAAATAGTAAATATATTATTTTAAGTTAAGTAATGAGTAAATGGGAAATAAATGTCAAACTTGCTTATTTATATGGGATAAATATATAAAATCCTTCTCAGAAAATTCTTTTATTCAAGTGAAAATTGGTGAAATATACATTAATAGCGGCATGAACCAAAGTAGTACAATTTACAACCCAAATTTTCCTCGAAAAAAAGGATTCTCTTAAAAAAGTCGATTTGATATTTTCCCTTAGACTTAAAAACGGAGTTATCGGTGTGCTCTGCACATTAGGGAATACACAGTGTCCACATGAAAATGCCGGTATTAGGTGAGTATAGAAATAGTCCAAATGAATTTTAGCTTCTCATGCCAAACTCTTCTTTTGCTCTTTATATATGTACATATGAAATTTGGATCAAAAATAAATGGACCCCAATATTTTAAACTCAATTGATTCGCAAAGTTTTCTAAAAAATGCCTGCTAAATTTCCAATATTATTGGCCTCAGCCCTGACTGTACTGGAAAATATATTCTTAAAAGTCCTTGAACAAATATCCCTAGAAAACCCACGAAAATATGTTATAAAAATTTGAATATTTGAAAAAATTCAATTCTTTAAACTCAGGTTTATTGGTGCATAGTCCTTTCAAAATAATTAAACAAAATTGATGCTACTCCTTGAAAATATCTTTCGATAAACTCCACGGTAGTGTTTAAAAAATATTTATAAAAAATGAATGATTAATGGTCTGATAGTCCTTGAAAAAATATCCTTATAAAACCACAATTATTTGTCTGATAGCCATTGAAGAAATAGTCGTATATAAATCACGAGTATTGATTTAGGCCTTATCGGAAAAATTCTTTAAAAAACGTTATTTGAGGGTGAATATCTGTCGACAATACCCAAAGAAAATTTTTAGCTTGTTTTCAATTGTTTTGACAAAATTATCAGCATTTAATACCAGTTTGTATGCTTCTAACAACCATACCAAATATGAGACTTCATTTGTGGGAATACCCTGCGTATGAACGACATATGCATGCTATTAAGATATTATGTATACGCCATATATTTCACATTTCTATACCCTCAGCCATATGGCAATAGAGGGTATATATCATTTATTACGGTCAAAGCGTGTCTAGTCGAAATAACGGTTTTAGTCCCTAGGTCTCTTTGGACCAAATCCGTGTCAGGTGTCAGAACATTTGGAGTCGATGGCTAGATGAAACGACGCCGTCTGTCTGTCTGTCTGTCTGTCTGTCTGTCTGGGTGGCTGGTGTGCACGACATCTCTCGAAGGGAGTATCCGGTATGGTCCAAACTTGGTACATCGTAATATTTTTGTCAATATTAGACCGAGTTCGGAGATGGGCAATATCGGTGCTTTCCTTCTGGTACCTCCCCTACAAAAGGTCGGAATTTTCAAAAAATATAATTTCTGCACAGAAAGAAAAAAGATAATCCGATTTAGCTCCAACTTTGCAAATCTTAATATTTGCGTTAGTTCTAGGTTAGGTGTGAAAATGGACAATATCGGTCCACTCCATCAAGTACCTCCCCCAGAAATACTCAATACTTTAAATAATTACAACGCTCATAAAATGTGATTTAAGAGTCCGATTGTCTTCAAATTCCACACATCCCAAAATTTATATTAACCCATGGTCTGGTGTTAAGATGTAATATATCGGTGGACTCCTTCTGGTACCTACTCCACACGAGGTCAAAATTTTCAAAAAAAAAAAAAAAAAAAAAAAAATCTGCACAGAAAGAGAAAGGATAATCCGATTTTGCTGCAACTTTACAAATCCTAATATTTGCGTCAGTGCTAGGTCAGGTGCGAAAATGGACAATATCGGTCCACTCCTTCTAGTACCTTCCCCACAAAGGCTCAAGTTTTTGAATATACATGAAGCTCATAAAAAGCGAAATCAACATCCGATTCCATTCCAGACATGGTACATCTCAATATTTCCATCAACACAAGATCTATTATAAAGGTGGTAGAGATCGGACCATTTCTTTTGCTGACTGCTCCACATAGGGTGCAAGATTTTGAAAGACAAAACGCTCAAAGAATGCGAAATAGGCATCAAACTCTCATTAAATTTCACACATACAGACATTTTTGCCTACACAAGATCGGAAGATCTGCATACCCCTTCTGGTACCTCACTTAAAAAGGGACACAATTTTCAATATTTGTATCTGTCATAAATTGCGAAACAACTCAGCGACTCTTTACAACTTGTACTTGTTTTATATATTTATATCATATTTATTTAGGCCCGGTACGAAATTGACAATATTGACCTATTCTTTTTGAAACCCAATAATTGAACATTGGCTGAGGGTATACATCTGCCAGCAAAACCGACCGATACTTTGTTACTTGTTTTTAAAATATTTTTACATCATTAATTTTAAAACTTTTTTTTAGTGTAAAACACTGATAACTACCTGTATTCGATGAAATGATCACTTTTAATGAGAAAAAAAACTAAATTATTGCACTTCAAAAAAAACAATGATCATTTTTTTCTTCTTCTTGCGAAAATGTGAAATATTCTTCAATTTTGCCACTGTGTAGTTAGAAAACTAAACAACGTATGATTTTGACATTTTCGGTACTGAAATAGAATTTAGTGTACTATAATAGTTTAAAAACATTTATTCCAAAAGACGAATTTTAATTTTCAATTAATCTCCGTGTTTTGTGATTTCACCCCTCTGTGCAAAGTTTCCTTACAAAACATGAAAAGCAGTACAAGTTTTTATTTGGGAATCCCCTGCGTATGAGCGATTAATCACATGGTTGCGATATTTTGCATACGCCCCATGTTCTACATTTTTACACCCTCCACCATAGTAAGGAGGGTATATTAAGTTTGTCATTCCGTTTGTAACACCTTAAAATGTACATTTTAGACCCCACAAAGTATATATATTCTTGATCAGCATAAAATTCTATGTCGATTTAACATTGTCCGTCCGTCTATCCGTCTGTGGAAATCACTCCAGCTTCCTAACGAAATGAAGTAAGTTGATAAAAATTTACTCAAATATGTATTATGTCTGCAGGACTTTTGATATTGAAAATGGGCCATGTTGGTCCACGTCTTCGTATAGCCCTCATATAACGGTACCTCCCGATGTGCGATATTTTGATGATTTTAGAGACATTATTTACCGGAATTATTTCAAAATTCGTATTTGAAGTTCGTAATGAATACTACAGCCTATGACAAAAAATTGTCTGTGCATTTCCTCGTTTTATAACCCCCATGGTACCTCCCTATATTAGGTATTTTGATGATTTTAGCTACATTATAAACAGATTTTTTTTTTTGAAGTTTCGCATTTGAATATTGTAATAACTTATGAAAAATGATGCCTATGCAGGCCCACGTCTTTGTATAGACTCTAATATACGCCTACATTCGGTATTTTTAGGATTTTATCACAATTTTAACGGATTTTATTTTTTTTGAAAATTGCCAAATTTGTAACAAATGGTGTGGGGTATTCAAAGATCGGCCCGGCCGAACTTTTTTATTTGTTATAGAGAGTATTGCAGTATTTAAATCCATCTAACATTTCTTTAGTTTATATATATTTATGAATGGAGGGTATTGTCGGAACATTAAACGGATACCCCAATACAATTTCTCTAGATGGCACATTCAATATTTGATGAAAGACCTTTGAATCTTCATACGATAAAATACGTTCCACATATTTAAAATCGGTGTATACTTCTAAATTTTATTTTTTTTAGATACAGTTAGCTAGTCTAATTGAAAGGGAGTTTTTAAAATAATTTATTTCCAACAAAAAGTTTAATAACTGTGTAAAGCATTCGATAATGTTTTTTTAATTGTAAACTAGTTAGTAAGTCATACATGACCGGAAGCCAAGAATATGTAGATACTAGGAATATTATGTTTAGTGTGAGGGGAATAACAAAACGAACATATCCAATAGCATGTGGTGGCTGATGCAAAAAGTTTTTTTGCAACCACTCAAGGAAATGGAAAATTATAAACCACAATATTGTAATGTCAAATATATGTACACACACATGTATAATGGTACATAGATATGTAAGTATGCCAATGTTTGTATGCCAGTTGTTATAATACACACCCTTCTATTCTACCATTGTGAGTATTTTTCAAAGTTTTCAATTTGTGTGATTGTAAAATTAACACTCTACACCGATAACTTCACATTATTAAAATGCGGGAATCAATGTTTAAATAAAGGTAATAGAAGAAGTTACAAAATATCTAACGGTATGACAAAGGATGCATACCACCATCCTATGGCGAACTTGGAGAATAACCTAATTCACAACCAAATATTAATTATTTATTCGTCGGTAGTTTTGACTAGCTATATTTCTAACTTTCGATTTCACAATATATATTTTTGAATATAATATTTCAAAATTTAAAAATGTTTTCTTTTTATTTTTAATACGTAAAACAAGTTAAAAAGTATCAGTCGGTTTTGCCGATATATGTATACTCTCAGCCAATGTTTTATTATTTAAACATTTTTTGACTTCTGTTATGATTATTCAGATTCTTGACCCTCCATGGAGTTGATTCTAAAGGAATGAGTCAATATTGTCCATTTCGTATTGGACCTAAATAAATATGGACCTAAATAAATATTGCGATTCACCAAATTTGGACTAAATTGGTTACTTCCTTCACTTTGTGTGAAATATATGTTAAAATGTGGGTGAGGTATCAGATATAATCGACCGAAGTATTCCATTTTTACACTTCAATTAATACAGATAAAACAAGTTTAAAAAGTATTAGTCGGTTCTGCCGACGGACGTATACATTTAGCCAATGTTCCATTATTTAAATATATTTTGACCTCTGTTATGATTATTCAACTCTTGACCCTCTATGGGGTGGGTACTGAAGAAATGGGCCAATATTGTCCATTTCACATCGGACCTAAATAAATAAGATATAAAGATTTTACGACGTGCCAGGTTTTGTCTATATTGGTAACTTCATCACAAAATCCATATTCATCCAATGTTTCTGGTTGAGAGTAATATTTAGATACTTGTATAGCAAACTGTAAAGAATCGCTGACTTATTTCGCAAGTTATGACGATAAAAGTATTGAAAATAGTGACAATAGTGAAAATAGTGAGATACAAGAAGGGTTTCGTAGATATGTATATATCATCTTCACAACAGATCTTGTGTTAGCAAAAAAATTTTGTATGTGTGAAATTTGAAGAAAGTTGAATGCATATTTGGCTTACTTTGAGCGTTTGGTTTGTCAGAATCTTGGACCAAATTGGGGGTAGTACCAGAAGAAATGGTCCGATCTCTACCATCTTTATAACAGATCTTGTGTTGTTGACAATCCAAATGGAATTGGATGTTTATTTCGCGTTTTATGAGCTTCATGAATATTCAAAACTTTAACCTTATGTGGGATAGGGACCAGAAGGAGTGGACTGATATATACCATCTTATCACTAGACTTTGGGTTAATAAAATTATTGGGATCTGTGAAATTTGAAGACAATCGGACTCTTACATCACTTTTTTATAAGAGTTGTAATTATTCTAAATCTTGACCGTTTGTTGACTATTTTCGCATCTGGCCTAGCAAAATCGGATTATAGCTTCTCTTTTTGTGCAGAAAAAATATTTTTTGAAAATTTCGACATTTTGTAGTGGAGTGGACCGATATTGCCCATCTCCGAACTCGATCTAAGTTTGGATACTCCCTTCGAGAGAGCAAAAATTTTTCTGCGTGTGAAATTTGAAGAAAATCTTGAACCTTATGTGGGGAGGGTACCAGAAAAAATGGTCCCGTCTCTACAATTTTTTAGTTAATTTCAAGTTTTATGCGCTTCATGGCTATTCAAAATTTTGACCCTTTGTGGGTGAGGTACCAGAAGGAATGGACCGATATATTCCAACTTCACACCAGACCTTGGATTAATAAAATGTTGTGATGTGTGTAAGTTGAACACAATCGGACTCTTACATCACATTTTATAACATTTATAATTATTCAACATTTTTACCCTTTGTGGGGGAGGTACTTGATGGAGTAGCCCGATATGGTATATTTTCGCATCTGACTTAGTACTGAATATTAGGATTTGCAAAGTTAGAGCAAAATCGGATTATCCCTTCTCTTTCTGTGCAGTAAAGTACATTTTTTTTTGAAAATTTTGAGCTTTTGTGGGAAAGTACCAGAAGGAGTTGGCCTATATTGCCCATCTCCGAACCCGATAAAAGTTTGATAATAATATTACGATGTACCAAGTTTGCACCAAATGGGATACTCTCTTCGAGAGTTATCGCGCGCATCAACCAGCCAGACAGACAGACGGACGGACGTCGCTAGATCGACTTTAAATGTGCCGAAACGAAATTGGTCCAAAGAGACCTAGGGTCTATAACCGTTATTTCGATAAGACAAGTTTTGGCCGATATAATAATAATATATAGACTCTCTAGCCATATAGCTGATGGTATAACTATTAATGTATATTCAAATGTTTCATTTCGGAAACAATGTAATCCTGTCAACAATGAAATGGTAACTTGAGAAAGCATTTTCTCTTCGAATTATAAATGATGTTCTCTCATTTCATTCGCAACACGCTTAAAGCTAAATAGTTAGGATACATAGCGGGCTGCTGTATGAAACACATACACACACAAACAACACATCCTCCATCACCTGTCATGTTTTTGCTTTTTCTTTTCAAGGTATTTCGACTTTTACTTTTATGAAAACAGCTAAATGTTGATGACATTTTAAACTAATGAAATGACACAGAAAACAAACTGTGTGACGTATGCATACATGTGTATGTGAGTATGTATGTGTGTGTGTATGTATGTACCTCATGTATGTATTGTGGGTGATAAATGATGTGTTATCTTTGCAAAACTTTGAAAAGTTTTCCGAATGGAATGGAAAGTTTTCGTTGTTGTTGTTGTTTTGCAAGTTTTGTATTCTATCTAATGGAAGAACATGGAAATTGTCATCCGCTTACATCCGCTGTACACAACTGCACACACACACTATGCATATAATGTGAACATATTAAAATTTGTTGTATATAAATATACTCGTTTCCATGCTAATTTATATTCTTTACTGTTATACGAATAATAATAATAATGATGATGATGATTTGTTATATACAAATGTGATGAAAACTTGGCTACAATTGAAATAGTTAAATTTTAATTTAAATTATTAATGAATGTGGTTTAGTTGTATGACAGGATATGTATGTGTGGGTGGTGTGTGTTTGTGGTAGGATACATTTTTTTTGTTATTACATAATTAATAAAATATGGCGGACTTATTTAGGTAAATCGTTGATTTCGTTAATATATGGTACTGAAGGTGTACAATTCTTTAATATACAGGGTAAGATGAAAAAACTGCAACCAACTTCAGACTGCTGTCAATTCTAAGCCACTGTTCCGACAGCTGTTAAAATTATTCCAGTGACAGCTCATTATATTGTTACAAGCGCATTTTGGTGAGAATTTTCCAGAAAAAAAGTTATTCGTGATGGAATTGAAGGGTGATCTTTTTTGTTTCGTACCATCGCTCATTACCGTCATACTCTGAAAGCGTAGCCCGACGTCAAGGAAGTGGACGGAAGAAAACAGCAACATCAGCAGAAATGGTTCGAAAAGTAAAGAAGCGACTTGATCGAAAGCCGCGTCGCAGTGGCTGGAAAATGGCTCGTGAGCTGGACATATCGCAGTGTTCCTTTCGGCAAATAATGAAATATGAGCTCGAGGTAAAGCCATAGAAATTCAAAAAGTGCAGGAGCTTACACCGCAACAGGACGAAAATAGACTCAAAAGAGCTAAAGAGTTGCTTCGCTTGTTGAACTGCCGAAAGTGGTGAACTGCCGAATTTGGCTTTCTCCGATGAGAAAACATTCGTTGTCCAGCAGAACTTTCATAAAATGAAAAATAATTCATAATCAATTAATGTTTCACTCTAATCTAGAGATCTAGACCTAGTGTGAATATGGAATTTATGAACCCACTCTTTCTGGTACCTTCCCCACATAGGGTTAATATTTCGAACGGTCATAAACAATCTTGATGGTTCGTACCAAAACAGTTATATATAAATAACACTGTGCACCAACTAATCAGGCTGAAGGGGGAATTCTAAGTCAAAATCTGATAGCGTTCCTTTAGTAGAAAACAATTCCAAAAGGGTTTCGACTTCTCAGGCCAAACATTTGTAGTGCCTATTATATAAATAGCCTTAGCCATAACCAAAGGCATCAAACATTTTAATATATGCTTCGCCAAACTTAAGGTAGAGCCTTTAAATTTAATACAAGGGTTATATGTAGAATCATTTGTACAAAATATGGATCATCCATGCTAATTTCGAAAAAATTTGATAATTTGGTTTTCTTAATAAGAAAAAACTTTTCTTGCAAATAAACAAGTAAAAAAGCTGTAAGTTCGGCCGAGCCGGGCCGTACTTTGATTGCCCTCCACCATTTGAAACGAATTTGGCAATTCTCAAGAACAATAAAATCCGTTAAAAATTCTTTTAAAAGCTTAAAGATGCCAAATGAAGCTGTTATATTAGGGTCTATACGACGACATGGACCCGCATAGGTAACATTTTTCATAAGTCTATTTAATATTCAAATGCGAAACTAAAAAAATCGGTAACAATGTAGCTAAAATCATCAAAATAACTAATATCGGGAGGTACCGTTATATGGGGGCTATACGAAGACGTGAACCTGCACAGACAATTTTCTGTCTTGTGCTGTAGTATATATTACGAACTTCAAACACCAATTTTGAATCAATTCCGGTGAATAATGTCGTTAAGATCATCAAAATACTGAATATCGGGAGACTATGCCAAAACGTGGACCTACATGACCAATTTTCAATACCAAAAGTCTTGCAGACTTAACATACGTTTGAGTAAAATTTTATCAATCTACTTCAATTCGTTCGGAACCTAGAGTGATTTCCACAGATGGATAGACGTACAGGCGGACGGACATCGCTAAATCGACATAGATTTTTATGCTGATCAAGAATGTTGGGTCTAAAATGTATATTTCGAGGTGTTACAAACGGAATGACAAACTTATATACCCTCAAACTTATTTCCCAGGTCTTGACCCCATTTTTCAATTGATTTGATCCCTATTGCTTTGACCAGCTTTATTCCTTCACCCAATACAAATTAAGTAACATTTAGTACGCATATCCCAAGAAATTTACATCTCTCCACCCTAAACAATAACAGTGATCCAAATTTGTACCATTTAGTACAATTATAGTACGCATTTGCAAATAAAACCACATATCCCAGATTCAGATATCAGCAGAAAATTCAATATCAAACATCGGGATTATAGCACTTTTAGCACACTTGCAGTCCACATTTCCAAAAGCAAGTCCATATCTCAATTCGAGATGCCAGCAAAGACGTCAATATCAAATTTTAAGATTCCAGTTCCATCCCTTCGTACAACTCTATGCAAATTTCAGAAATTTATCTCATTCCTTCACCCAATAATAAATGTATATGGCAGGGCTATACATGAACAGCGAAACTAATACAAAATTTGAAACTGCAAGCATTTTCTATTCACTCTATAACAAATTGTACCAAATGTTTACATTGAGTACTTTTTGCATTTGTAGTACACATTTATAAAACTACCTCTTTTTCGAATTTACCAATAGGGACCCCAATAATTAATTTAAAATTCCAGTTTGATCCGTTCACTCTAATCCAAATTGTTCCAAATTTAGTACCAATTAGTACAGATCGCACACTCAGAGCAAATTTCCAAACCTTCACCACCTTCATATATCAAACTTACTTTCCAACCTTGATTCTTATACCAAATAGCTCTCTCTCTGTTCACATAATACCAAATGAAAGTACTTTTCGTATCCAAAAATCTAGCCTTATTACACACCTACGCCTTAAGACTGACCCTAAAGCAGAATTTCAAAATTCTAGCTATATAATATGGTGGTGGACATAAAACGAACGATTTTCTAATTAGAATTTTTGTAATATTTTTATTTCTATAAACTCCACCCAATATCACGTCAAGCAATAAAGTTGATGTACGCGCGTAAATTTCAATATTTTAAGTTCAAAGTTTTTGCTTTAAACGAAAAGTTTTTAGTACAGATTTGTACCCCATTTTGGGGTAAACACTAATACACCCAGACCTTAGATTTGCTCAAATTAAAGTAATCTACAGGGTACAACTGGAATATGACAGATTTCCAGCGAATTGTGCTCCCACTTGAAAACGATTAGAACCTTTTCGCTCTAACTCAAAAGTCATCGACAAAAGAAAATGCTCGATTTTTTTACTTTCAGGAGTGCTCCCGATTGAATTCGGCTAGGGAGTGAAACCAGATCGAATTCATGCGTACATTTGCATTTGAGGCATGAATACATTCACACCAAACGTAAGCCCATGGTTTTGTTAGAAAAATTTGCAAAAATCATCAATTTTTTTTTCTAAAATCTGAGGAAATTTTATATAATTTTTTTCTTTTTGAAATTCACCTAATCACAAAAATCGACATCCATAAGTAATTATTTTAAAATTTGTGTAAACTTATAACGATAACAATATTAAATAAAATTTTAAACATTCATATATACTTCTTTGAATATTTTGCATATAAAATGTTAACAACAACAATTATTATACAAATTAAACGTTTGTATCAACATTTAACGAATAAAGTGCATTTTAATTATTTTTATTTACAATTAATTGATTATATTAAGTATAACATACAGACACATACGTAATGATTATGTGAAATATTATTTTAAAATGCATTCATTTTCAATAATTTTTAAAATTGTGTTAATTTGAAATCCAGGGAATTGTGTTGAGTTTATGTGGAAATGTTGTCTAGACATGTGTTGGTGTTGGAAAATGTAGTCGCTCTACTATTTATTCATTTATTCTGTTCTCAGTGGGCGGGAAAGGGGAGAGTTAGAGTAATTTCTTGTATATTCTGTATGATTTTTGTTATTTGTTTTTAAACTAATTTAAACACTAAGAAATAAATTAAATTAATTAAACTTTTCATCACATCATTAGTATTCATCATCATCATCATGATCTGCATCTGCATCAGCATTATCTATTCAATCCATAAACTTTACTTTTCAATTCAATTACATTATGGCATTTTCAACACAATTCTATAGTTTAAACGAAAAAAAAACAACTTTATATTTTGCATTTACAAATTACAGTAATCGCAGTAATGAATTGTGTGTTAATTTCAATTTGATTTTAATATTTTTTTTTTCAATTTTCTCTATATGTAGTAGTAGTAGTAGCAGTAAAAACATGAACAACTTTATCTATTTATAATATGTATACGAGAGTATTATGGAAATTAATTAATTAATTCATAGCAATATAACTCGTGCCAGCTGGGGTTACATCATTTACAATAATTACAAAAGTACAGAAAAAAAGGTAGTAATGCATCATCATCATCATCAAAGGACAAAACTCAGTCTAAAGTTGAAAACAACTATTTAAAATATTTGCTGTGAGTGTGTGGGGGTGTGTTAACAAAACGAAAAAAAGGAAAAAAAAAAACGTTACGAAAAAATAAGAAAGATATACCAACCAAGGCAACCCAAAAAAAGGACAGATAATAAAACGAATTAAAACAATGTGTGTACGGTGGAAGAACAACATTGCGGTACATAACAACTGACCATGAAGCAATAGAATAATTTTTAATACTTAAATATTGTTATATGTTACAGGTAAGTAGGGTCTGTTTAATTTTAAATTTAGAACGCACTTTTTATATTTCAAATAAACCTACATATTTCTGCATTATCATATCTAACTAATATTTATAAAATATAGTTTATAAAATCTACAGGAGTGCAATGTGTTTCTCTATATATAATTAATATAGTATACCTTACTTCTAATTTCTCCTACAAAAGTCCTAAAATTTAAATTTAATAAAATGGTATTATAGTTTTGCATTCCTCGTGTTCGGACCATTCCTCAACTGATCACCTCGAATAGATAATCCCTGGTCAACCCTTCTGCCATCAACGAATTCCCTTTGCAACGATTTCAACTTGTCGTCTCTGGCTATAGCAGAGTTCTTTCTCTAAATCTTCTTACCCGTGATACACCAACGTACACTACGTATCCCTGTTGTTGGGGTAATTTATCGTTCTCCAATTTTTATAACCACCACCTTGGAAAGGAGGGTATATTAACTTTGTCGTTCCATTGGTAACATCCCTAAATATTCGTCGAAGACCTCATAAAGTATATATATTCATAATCAGCATAAAATTCTAAACCGATTTAACGATGTCTGTCTGTCTGTGGAAATCACGATACAGCCCACATTATTTGACGTAGAGGGTTAAATTTAGCAGAACAATTTGTATTGTGTCTAGGAGGTTGGTAGTAAAAATGAGATATATCGCTCCACGTTTTGGTATACCTCCCATATAACGGTACCTCTCGATATTTGGTATTTTGATGATTTTTGCCACATTTCTTCGCGGATTTGTCTAAAAATTGGTATTTGTTGGTCATAATGGGTTCTAGATCCAGTGGCGAAACGTTGTTTGCATTGGTCCACGTTTTGTATAGCCCCATATAGCGGTATTTCGCGATATTCGATATTTGATGATTTTTGCTACATTTTCGCACGAATATGTCTAAAATTGGTATTTGTGGGTCATAAAGGGTTCTAATGTGTTAAAAGGGTGTTACAAGTTCGGCCCGGCAGAAGTTAATGTTTTTTTTGCTTGTTATTTATACTTGCTTCACGAGCAATATTCTCCAACACATAAATGATTCGGGCAATATTTTACATCAACGGCATGATCTGGCACCAATAACTATTCGCACGAGTAATTAACCAATTATCTTTATTTTACTATGGCTCCACTAGCTCAAGTATATTTAATTCCAAAAATACTATAAAATGTATTCATTAATGTTCCAATAAACATTTTTCGATGGTTTCGAAAATGGAATGACAAAATTACAATTAAGTTCTTCTTATCAAACAGCACCTTTTTCTTACACTGATGCTTGCTCTTATTACAATATTGGTTTGCACTCTCAAATTCTATTTCTTTTAAAGTTAACGTCTCTCTCTCTCTCTCTTTCTCTGTTATGGAATTATTGTTATTTTTTCTCTGTTCATATTTATGCCAGTGACAACGGTATTCCTAACCAATAGTGGTTTCTCGACAGTTAGCAAAACAAGAGAAAGAGCGAAGAATAAGAAGGAACAGTGTGGGGTATGTTCAGTAATGCTGCTGTAGCGTTTCCTCACACAAACACATCGTAATTTGTAAATGATTTAAGATTACAGTGTGGAAGTTACGATTTTTTAAAAATCGAGTGTAACTTTATAAATTCTGTGGGTTTAGTGAATCTTTCAACTTGATACGTTAGAAATATGATGGAAACTTATTTCGGAAAGTCCTTAGCTCCGACTTAAATTAGTTTAAAGCATATAGGAATGAAGACATCAATTAAACACAGAGAGTAGCTTGAAAGTCGAGTCTAGGTAAGGTAGCACTATCATAAATTATGATGTTGCAAGAGTAATTCTCTAAATTTAGTAAGCTACATACTCGTATCTAATAAAATCCCCAAGGGAATTCTCAGAGTTGTAAGTTGTATTCACAAGAGAATCCTTCGAGCCCTGCAGAGGATTTGAATCAGAGATCAGATCATATTACAATCAAAACTAAAAAAACCAGTAAAGAAAGTCTTAAAGACGGGCGGGCCGACTTTATGATACCCTTAACAACTTTGCTAATATAGAAGAGCTCCACATAACAATTAAAAGTTTTTATGGGATAATTCAATCATACACGCTTTAATTATAATTATAATTTAAAGTTTAAAGGACTAAATATGCCGAAGCATTTGTATCTTTTAAATGCGGACGTGTATTGCCCATTTGGTGCACAATTAATTTGAAATCGGATAAAGATATATATGGCAGCTATATCCAAATTTGAACCGATCTCGATAAAATTTGGCAAAGATATTTCTTAGCTGTATATGAAATATTTCCTTGAATATCGTTGTAATGGGAGCTATAGCTGTATCAAATTTGACATACTAGCTTCTAGACTCAATTCGGTCATAAGTGTCAAATTACATCCCATTTGGACAAATATTAGACGTTTGATGCACAATAAAAGATAAATCGGACAAAGTTATATATCGGAGATATAATCAAATCCGAACCGATCTCGATAAAATTTAGCAAAAGTATTTCTGAGCTGTATTTGATATATTTCCCCAAATATCGTTGTTACAGAGTGCATATTACGGCTCCTGAGGACAAAAATAACAAATCGGATCGGATATGGGAGCAATAGCTATATCTGAACCAATTTCAATCAAATTTGCCATACTTATTTTAGGCCTAATTAGGTTGTATGACTCGTGATCTGAACATATCGCAATGTTTTATTCGGCAAATATTAATAATAGAGCTCGGGGTAAAGCCATTGAAATTCCAAAAAGTACAAGAACTTACACTGCAACAAAAACAAAAAAAGGACTCAAAAAAGTTAAAGAGTTGCTTCGCTTGGCCGAATATGGTGAACTGCCGAATTTGTTTTCTCCGATGAGGAAAGCAGTTTGTGATCAAACAAAATGATCGTGTTTACTTGCAAAAAAGGCTGAAAGCTGAAAATGTGCACCTTCGGTTGGCCACCAGAACTCAAGCGCCGGCCATGGTGATGGTGTGGGCTGCCATAACAGCCGATGGTCGCTCTCCGCTCGTATTAATCGACCGTGGCATTAGAACAATCCCGAATATTATCGAGAAAATATTCTGGAGGATGTATTAAAGCCTTGGGCACGCGAACATTTGGCCGCAGACCTTTGACATTCTAACAGGACTCAGCACCATGGCACTCAGCACGCGCCACCCGAGAATGGTTACAAAATGAGGTTCCTCGCTTCATTTTCAACGGCCATCCAATGGCCACCAAAATCTTCGGATACCAATTCGTTGGTCTATTGTGTCTGGAGTATTTTGGAAAGCTAGGTTAGCACTAACAAATACCAAAGTGTCGATCACCTCAAGCAAGCGTTTCGCCGGGAATGGGCCAAAGTACCGCAGATCAATATTCAGACAGCGTGTGGTGGTTTCATTGGCCGTGTCAAAGGTGACCAATTCGAACAAGTCTAACCTTATTCTAAAATTTGATGCTATTTCCGACATTTTTGCTTTGATTCAATAAAATTTAAAAAAAAAATATTTAAAAATTATTGCATTTGACTTTGTTGCAGTTTTTTTCATCTCACCCTGTAGTTTCCATACATATTTTTCATCCAATTTGTTCAATTTTTTTCCATAGCCGTAATATACACTCTGTAACAACGATATTCGAATATTCAATAATACGCATTTGAAAACGATCATATTTGTTATGACTTTCACCTTTCATTACTGGTTTTGGATAAATATTTCCTCGGACTTTTTCGAGTAGACGTAAAAATCCAGCTTGTTTCTTAAAAATTTAGCACTTTTTTCCATTTTGCTGTAAACTTTCTTCTTATTTGACTATACAGTAGTCAGTCTGAATTCATTGCGAAAAAGTGTTATACGGCCTAATTTTTTTATAAATAGCGTTTTAATCCTAAAGAAGCAGATGAATTCGGTAGGTCCGAATTATGAAATTTAAATACCGAATTTTAAGCTAAAAGTTGTTTCGCACAGTTAAATCGGTAAAGGATTTGTGTCAAAAGTTTCTGAGTATTTATTGAGAAAATATTTATATTACCACCGAAATACTGGAGGTACCACAGGGCAATTATATGAAGTGATAGACTTATATTCGAAAATGTCTGCAGAAGGTTAATAAATTTTTTATGAGCCTGATTTCTAATTTTGTTGGAAAAATATATTATTGACAGATATAATTATATTCAAGTTTTAAAAAATAGCGAAATGTCTTCGAATGCAGAAATTTAAATTAATAATAGCCCGAGATATGAAATCACATAATATGTAGTTAGAATCTTCGAAATATTCAAAATAAACCCTTGTTTCATATGTTCTATATATTATTATTATTAATGAGGGTTTAACTAATTTCAGTTTTCAAAATATTTTTAAATTATTTTTTTATTATATACCTATTATAAGCTTTTCTATATAAATTGTTCAAAAATAAATTGAAAACCCTTCACCTCGTCTCTATAGAAATTTAAATAATATTTACAAGTCTATTCAAATTATTTACATTGTTTTATTTTTCGGAACTAAAATGTACAAATGAATCCTAAATAATTTATCTATACAACTAGCATTTCAATAGCGACTGAATGCTAGCTCTAAGCTATAGTTTATGAATTATATTTCTAAAATTATATATTGTTATTAATTTACGTATGTGTATAAATACAAAACAAAGTGTTAGTATTTACAAAGATCGTGTGTCCAGGGAGGAAGGGAGGGAAGCATGTCTGTCGATTGGGGTGTGTGTATGTGTGAGTTGGTGTATTTGTTTACAAAGTATGCAACACTGAAAAAGAGTGAAAATCATATAAAGTTTTAAATTTAAAACAAAAAGATAATGTAAAATTATTAAAAAGCAAATAAAGAGAAAAAAGTAATATTATTAACAAACTAAATGAAGTTCTGTTAAAATTGCTTGGTCTTATTGTACAAAGTTTTTTAATGTTGCGTTTCGTCTCATAAGTGAGGAGTATTTTTTCATTCTTTTTTTCGGGGGATTTAATAGAAACAAATCTAAGCTGATATAGAAAAATTATAAAATTATTACCATGATACTCGGTTGAGATAGCAATCCTGTATCAGCCTGGCCTTAACGTTTGTAATCCAGTTTAACTGTGGCTCCTCGGCTCCTAGTAGAAATTGTTCCCAATTGTTTGACATTTTTATTGTAAAATAAATAAATTCCTATTTTTTGTTTGTTTTGTAGTTGTATAGAGATTGGTTTTTATTTAAATATTATTTCATATATCATTTGTATATATAAATGTATTTTCGTTTACTTATTTTTCCAATATTTTTTCTTTTATTAAAGTTGTTAAGGTGGCTCTAATGTTAGATAGTTTGTTATTTGTTTTAGGTTTTTTTTTTTTCAGTATAGGCCAGGTATACAACGAGTTATATATGTTGTTTTTCTTTGCTATTAGTAAATAAGTTTTTAAATATTATTTATTGTTTTGTTAGTTCTTTTTTTCTTATTGAATAGAATACAATATATGAAGTACTTAAGTTATAGAATTTATTCACTTTTAAGATATTAGAAAATATAGTCCTTACATCAGTAAATTAGTTGTTAAGAAGATGTCCATAATACATTTTATATATATGTCTATGTGTGTGTGTATATATATGTTAGAATATTAATATAATGTTTCACTATATTATGTAAATAGTTGTTTTAGTTAAGTTTCCATTTTTTAGTTTTGTTTAGTTTTTTTTTTTTTGTTTGCAAAGATTATCATGATAACAGTCACTTGTTAATTTAGCTTAGCTTATACATTTTTTATATCTCAGCTTAGACTAACTGAAACTGTGGGGCTTGGTTTGAAACTGAGTTGAGTTTAAAAAATGATAAAAAATAAATCTAAAAGATTTTTCTTAGTTGGAAATGTATACTTTAGTTTGAGAAAACCGTTGGCTGCTGAAGGTTCTTTATACTTTCCAGCCATGCGTCGGCCCATCCCGTAAAAATACAATAGTCATCTGCTAGTAGGGATGTAAAGGAACTTGATTGAATCACATTGAGGAATAAATGTAATAATGGCAAAAAATCTAAATATGAATGTCAACTGAGGGTAAATATCATTGATACGTCAAAAATGTCTATCTGTGTGTGCGCACGATAACTTTGAGAAGGGAGAATCCAGTAAGAAAGTTGTAAGTTTGCCGGGCCGAACTTTGAAACCCTCCACCATTGGTACAAATGTGGCAATATAATCATCAAAATATCACAATAATAATAATCAATCATCAATCAATAATAATAATAATAAGAATAATAATAATAATAATAATAATAATAATAATAATAATAATAATAATAATAATAATAATAATAATATAATAATAATAATAATATAATAATAATAATAATAATAGATAATAATATAATAAATAATAATAGATAATAATAATAATATAATAATAATAATAATAATATAATCAATAATAATATATATAAGAATAATATAATATAATAAGAATAATAATAATACAATATATAATAATAATAATAATAATAATATAATATAAATAATATATAATAATAAATAATAATGTGGATTGGGGTTGTGTGTATGGGTGAGTTTGTGTATTTGTTTACAAAGTATGCAACACTGAAAAAGAGTGAAAATCATCTAAAGTTTAAAATTTAAAACAAAAAGATAATGTAAATTATTAAAAAGCAAAATAAAGAGAAAAATAAATAAAAAATAATATAATAATAATAATAATAATAATAATAATAATAATAATAATATACTAAATAATAATAATAATATAATAATAATAATATAATAATAATAATAATAATAATATAATATAAATAATAATAATAATAATAATAATAATAATACTATAATAATAATAATAATATAATAATAATAATAATAATAATAATAATAATAATAATAATAATAATAATACTAATAATAATAGGGAGGTACCATGGAGTTACAAATCGTGGACCTGCACAGACAATTTTCTGTCTCAGGCTGTAGTATCCATTGCGTACCTCAAATGCCAAATTTGAAACAATTCCGGTAAATAATGTCTCTAAAGTCATCAAAATACCCAATATCGGGAGGTACCGTTATATGGGGGCTATCTATACGAAGACGTGAACCTACATGGCTCATTTTCTGTCTTAGGCTGTAGTATCCATTACGAACTTCAAATACCAAATTTGAAACAATTCCGATAAATAATGTCGCTAAAATCATGAAAATACCGAATTTCGGGGGGGTACCGTTATATGGGGACTATTCGAAGACGTGAATCTGTACAGACAATTTTCTGGCATAGGCTGTAGTATCCATTACGAACTTCAAATACCAAATCTGAAATAGATCCGGTAAATAATGTCTCTAAAATCATCCAAATACTCCATATCGGGAGGTACCGCTATATGGGGGCTATATGAAGACGTGGACCTACATGGCTCATTTTCAATACCAAAAGTCCTGCAGATATAATACACATTTGAGTTAATTTTTATCTTTTTAATATACCTTCCATACTATGGTGGAGGGTATAAAAAACCTATCTCATATTAAGCGATGGGAGTCCCTCAAAACTTGATAACTCAGCTACCCATAGAATGGATTTATGCCCAGCGCATTTAGCAATGAGCTAGGCGTAAACCCACAACGTAAATGTCATGAATTCTTACCACAAATGATAGATAGAGTCACGTTAACACTCTCCTCAGAAGCCAAATACTGCGCTATTGTTCTCGACCATTTTATTTAAAATGGAGGAGAAATGCGGATGAGATGCTTTATCGTAAGAATACTATAGGTAAAATTGGGGTCTCAAACCGCATATAATCAAACGCCAGGAATAGTTAAGTTATCGGTCCGGCATTAAATAATTTTACTATTAAATCTATGGGTGTTTGGAGTGTATAGAAACCTTGGAAAAATCAAGGTTGTCCCTCAAGCTGTGGTAGGTTCCAGCCATAGCAATATTTCAGGTAATGAGGCAGAACATGAATTGGAAGGACGGGGATGTGAATCACCTTACATTGAAGTCGAGAAATAGGTTAAACCACTCTTGTGCCACTTCTTACGTGCGGTACAATAAAACTTCCCCAGGAGATTTTGACACAAATGGCTACAAAAAATGGGAGATATGGTCCCTATGAAAGATCTGATCTATAATCACCGAAAAGAGTTGTAGTGAGTACCATCACAGGACACTGTGACTTTGCCAAGACGAAGAGGAAATTGAGTCTGTAAAGTCGTAGTACTATTTTCTTCAAACTTAGCACATCCCAATATTTTGATTTATGTTAAAGCAAATATGAAATCGAATATATCGGTCCACTATTTCTAATACTTTTCACACAAAAGTTCAAAATTTTTTAAAAATCTTTTATACCAAATAACATAGCTACCGAGTGCATGATATCCCTTTGAGAAGGATTATAATTTAATTCAATGATTAAATTAAATTTGGAAAGTAGACTAGATATAGGGAGTCAGTTTTGAAAATGTAAATGTGGTAAATTCTAAATTCCAGCTCAGCTTAGGGCCGCACCTGTCAAAATTACCTATCTCATTGCTGAAGATTCACTTTCATTTTTTCGTGATTTAAAAATACTTTTCTTTTGATGATAATGTAATGGATTATTCGAGTCATACAGCTAACAAGTTTTTGTAGGGTAAAATTTTAAATTTCAATTTTTGCGACAATTTCCCAATCGAATAAAGTATACATTCCCAATTTCTCATTTTGTATATTCACAAACATATACTAAAATTATAAAAAAAATAAAATTTTACAAAATACATAATTTCTAGAAATGGTCTATCAAAAATACATACATATACAAATAAATAAATATTGTTTTTAATATTAGAGTATCACCCATCTGACAAGAGTTACTGCCATTGAAAAAGAGAGCAGCTCATATACATACACATATGTTTCGTTTTGTTTAAATCATGATATTATTATTAATATTTCAGTTACCTGTGTTAGTATTAGTTTTTGTGTTTTTTTAGAAATCAATAGAAATTCGTTTTTGGAAAATTTAGCACTTTTTTTGTTTGAGTAAGAACAAATTTCCATTTTTCATCGATTTTAACTGGCATAGATGGTATACATTATTTCTAGGTGGGAAGAATTCTGTGTACGCACTAACAACATTCGATAATAGGAAATTCTATTGGAACACACCATATTCCCCCTAATTTTTCTCCTTCTTCTCTTCTTCTTCTTCTTCTTGTGGAGAAAAGTAACAAATGCATATTGATGCTCTCGCTAGACAGAGTGCGCTCGAAGGAAAGTTCTCACAGCGAAGTAAGTTTGTGTTCGTTAAAATGTCACAAAACTTGAGTTGCTGTGAGAGAGGATTTGTTTGTTGTTTATTTTTTGTTTTTGTTTTAAAATTTTCCTACTTATAAATACTTAGATGAAAGGTTAAAGTTATGCATTTTTGTTATTTACTTAAATAAGTAGTTATTGATTTGTTTTGAAAATATTTGTTTTATAATTTTGTTAAATAACATAAACTTTAACATAATATGTATTGGGAAAATATTAACTAATTAATATAAATATATATATTTTTTTCCAAAGAAGTTTATTGTTCTGCTACGTTATAATAATACAACATTAATTCCAACACAGTTAATATATATATTTATAAAAAAAACAAACATTAACATTATTTATTTCATTTTATGTGTTTTAATTTCTTATATTGAACAATTAATACTTTTATCAAGTCTATTAATATTAACATTCTACTTTTTTATATTTTTGAAGAGTGTAGTTTTTTATTTTCAAAATATATATTTTTTATTGTTCTAGTTTCCAGGTCATGTGGTGGTATGGAAACAATGGAAATTGTCATATGAGATCGTACTTTCCAAGAGGTACTTAAAAAATCTTGATGGCAACTGCCATCAGTTTAACCCATCATCCATCACAAAGTTATTTAAAATTAAAACAATAAAAAATAATAAAAAAATTGCAACGGCTAACACTTTCTTTCCGAAGAGGAAGTAAACTGGTAAAACGTTTTTTTTCCTGGATATTAAGTCTTCTTACCAAAAAATATGACTTGGATCCATGTTTAGGCAATATAATTAAGAAAGTGTAACAGACAGTCAGGTAGGGTAATATATAAGTATTGATATATAGACTTAAAGAAGACCCTCTCAGCCCGTCTTTGTGTCAAAACATTATTTAACGAATCTTTACTTAACTGTCTCTTTAAACAAAAAAAAAAAACTTTTTTTAAATAAAAATAAATTAATCTCTTGCAGCAAACCACGCTCATTAGTTTTTGTTCAATAGTTGTTGCATTTCTATGTATGTGTATTTTTATATACAAGTCATCCCCCTCTCCCCTCTCTTCTACAGAACTCAACACACCAAAACTTTTTTCAGCGATTCTGCTGCAGAGGTACACCTTGAAAAATTAAGAACGAACTCTGAAGATGGGATTGTTGAGACTGAGCAGAAGAGTATCGTATTTTCTTGTACTATGATCTCTGAAGCATAATTGAGGATAGATTATGAAGTTCTTAACTCAATTCCTCCGAAAAGATAATCCATAACATCAAAAAGGTGGTGTCAGCGGCAGATGGTGGTAGATCAGTGAAGGCGTTGAAGCTAATATGATGAAGAGAATGTGACCATGCGAATAATCCGTTGTAAAGTGGACCGAGCCATGCCCAACTGCTGAGAACGGCGTTTTTGGGATGTTCTTGGGGCCTCTCAACACTGGCTGGTACGGCAGCGATATTCTCGGCCGATCGCCTTGGTCGACTTTTATATGGCCTCTTCGGATTAGAAAGAGCCTTACCAGTCGAAAATTTTTCGTATAAACGCTTAATGGTGTTCTTAGAAGGCGCACTTCTCACATTTTTTTTTTTTTCACAATTGACTTCTTCTGTTGAATGTAAATTTCAACTATTTCAGAGCGCTCGCGTGGCGTTTATTGGTTCATGGTAAAAATCTGTTTGGACTGACGCTTCAAACGCGGTATGTCATTAAGAGATGTGACATCTCTGTCAAATGTTATGGCGTTGCCAGATGGGTCCGTCGAATATGGGCAACCCTTTATTCAACGTGTCATTGCTGAAACATGCTCTCAAATAATTGAAAATGGGGTTGAAAATTGGGCCTCCAGGACGGCCTTTGTACAAAATAGTCGTGGCCGAAATTATACTAAAATGGCAAGAAATTATCTATGACTTCATATTTTGTTATTACCATAACATAATTTGGGGTTTTTAATTTGAAATCAGCAAGCTCTTAGAAATACGCCCATATATCTCAACATTTCTTTAACCATGGAAATAGGGGATTTTTCCACACCTACTAGTACCTCAATCAAAAATATTTTATCATATCCACTCTTTCTGGTACCTGCTCGACAAAATTTCAACATTTTAAAATAATACTCTATATACAAATATCTCATATAAAGTGGAGGAAGTAGTCTACATAGTCTAAACCTGTCACTTCCCAATATTTATATCAGATTTAGGTCAGGTGTGAAACGGATAAACGGTACCTGCCATACAAAGGGTCAACATTTTGAATAATCATCATATCATATCTTAATAGAGAGACATAAGCTGAGGCTATATATCTGTCGGCAAAAATGACTGAAAATGTCGGTTAAGAAATACGCAGCAAAAACTTCCATTTGCAAATTGTAAGCTTCCCAACCAATTATTGGACAGTGTAGCTTCTTAAAAATTAACCTATTAAACCATTATTTTAAAAGGAATTGTCATCGCATAAATGGTTATTCTTTCCCTTCAAAAGTCGACAGTAGAAAACAAATTGCCTAATTTTAAAACACATATCTACATCAACAACTAGAGTTGTGCCACATTGGTTCGATCGAACAAACTATTTTCGTGGACTCCGGTCATTTGCATGAAAATAGGAAAACTATACTATGCGTATGAGTGATATAAAATATATGGAATCACTCATGCGTTTAGGAACTGGTGCACTGACCTATTAACTAGATTGATACCAGTGACGGGCTTGAGCTAGCTATTTTTATACCCTCAGTCATAAGGCTAGAGAGGGTATATGTCATTTTATACGGCCAAAACGTGCCTAAAAAAATCGACCTTTTGTGGGGGAGGTACCAAAAGGAGTGGACCGATGTATTCCATCTTAACACCAGACCTTGGGCTAATAAAATTATTGGGATGTGTGAAATTTGAAGAAAATCGGATTCTTACATCAAATTTTATAAGAGTTATAATTATTCAAAGTGTTGAACCTTTGTGGTGAAGGTACTTGATGGAGTGGACCGATATTGTCCATTTTCGCACCTTACCTAGCACTGACGCAAATATTAGGATTAGGAGCAAAATCGGATTATCGTTATCTTTCTGTGCAGAAAATATATTTTTTGAAAATTTCGACCTTTTGTGGGGGAGGTACCAGAAGAAATGAACCGATATATTCTATCTTAACAGCAGACCTTGGGTTAATAAAAATATTGGAATATGGTAAATTTGAAGACAATCGGACTCTAACATCACATTTTATGAGAGTTGTAATTGTTCAAAATTTTGAACCTTTTGTGCGGGAGGTACTTGATGGTACATATCTCATATAAAGTGAAGGAAGTAATCAAGTCCAAACCTGGCACGTCGCTACAGTTATATCACATTTATTTAGGCCCGATACGAAATGGTCTATATTGACTCAATCCTTCGGAACCTACGCCACAGGGAGTCAACAGTTTGAGTATCCTAAGATGCCCCAGTGAGAGGGGTCGTCCACTGTGTTGTATGTGTTCTTTTACTCTCTATTCGTTTAGTGGTTGTGTTCGTTCAGCAATGTTTTAGAGTAGTTGGTGTTTGACAACAAAAATGTAATCCGGTGGCACGTGCTGAGTCATTCTGATTCGGTTATGCTTAAGAAGTAAAACTCATGATTGGTTTATGAAATTATCGGATGCACTACGGAGTTTCGATGATTCAAAACCGGTCTCTGATTGACACAACATCTCATGGTATTTTATTATTTGTTTCTATATTTGCCTAAGTTCGTCTCCAACCGATAATGCAATAGGTAGTTTGTTTTTTCATTGCCTTTTTGGGTTAACAGGCTTCCAATTTTTTTGGGAATATAAATTTTATCCCCGAACGTCAAAAATGTAAACTTTTTTATTTTAATTTTCAAATTAATAACGAAATAATTTTGAATTTTTTATGTGTTATTCGAAAAATTTTATTTAAAATTTAAAATTTTCTTTTGTAATTCATAATACTTTAATTCGAGAATTCCAGTTGTTATTTGTAACATTCCACTTTAAATAAATATTTCAAAATTTAAAATTCGATTTGTTCCATTTATAGTTCAAATTATTCCAATTGAAATTGGAAATAGCAAACCTTTATTGGCTTCAAATTTGCTTTTTCGAAGAAAAAATAAAGAGTAAATTCGAATTTCAAATTTAATTCTCAAATGACGATTAAAGTCTTCAAAATTACAAAGAATATTTACATCTAAAATGTTTCGAATTACATCTGAAAAAAGGTGTAGTTATGCAAAAGAAAGTTTGTTTACATTACATAGTAATGGAAAAGGTGGCTGTCAAATTTATGTTGAATAGTATTTTAATGTTTCCATCCGTTCTATTTTCTATCTCATATGACCCATGTAGATTCTATTTTTATTACGAGAATATCTTCTTTTAAGTGAGCCTGATTTTGTATCCAATTTCCACACGATCTCAAATGACAATTTCCAATTGCCAAAAAGAGATAAGACGCATCCACACACATCCACATGCCCCCTGTCTATATTCATTAAATTAACTAAAGTTAAAACGAATTCTTTAGATTTTTGTTCATATTTGTCGTTTTCTTTTTTTTTTTTCTTTTTAATTAATTGTTTGGTGCTTTGCTCTTACTGTGAGAGTAATTGAATTACCCATAGAATTTTATATGTATTTGTTTGGTATACGATAAGATAATATAGTTGTAGTAGTAGTAGTAGTAGTGGTATTAGTTGATGTTGTTGTTGTTTTAGTTACAGTTAGTTGGTTAGTTAGTTTAGGTAGTTGATTAGTATCAATTCGATATACATACATACATACATATAGATACAGTTATACAAATGAAGATGTCAATATGATTGTACAGATGAGAGTTAAATAGGTAACTATTTGAATAGGCATGTTGGGAGAGAAACTGAAGAGAAGAACAATGCAATTGAGTCATTTATTCGCCTCTCTGGAGGGGTAATGGAATAACTCAAATGGGCACGTGGCTCAATGTTCTTCTTAAATTTATAAACTAATGTTATTAATAATAGTATACAGGTGTGTTGCGAGTGTGTGTGTGTGTGTGAGTGAGCAGTGTAGATGTACGGGTTATTGTTTGCAGACTTCGGAAAAATTAATTGGAAATTTATAAGAAAACTGAAAAATAATTGGAACTAAATATTTATGTAAGTGATGGTAGATAGATATTCTGGGTAGATATGTCAAGAAAGTGGAGTTCACGGAAATGTAGATTATGTGAGATTCTTTAGGCGTAACAAGCATTTCGTTTTGAGTTCTCAATTAAGAATCACTTCCACATAACAATGTAATCACATGCTGTCAATATATTTTGGTCTCTTAGCTTGTCATTGATTTTAAAAATCCATTAGTTATGCGATTTGTTATGACAAAAAGGACAAGCGTGTTTGATTTTTCTTTTTCTATTGCTTTGTTGCGCTTAAGAACTTGAAAGTGTGTGTCGCTGTCTGTGGCTTTGTAATTCAATGTGTTTTTCAACACCTTGAACGTTTTTCTTAGAAATAAAAAAAAAACAAACCAAAAAAGTTGTTTTTGTCATGTATAAGAGCGTGTTGTTTTTGTGGTTTTTAATCTAATATGTAGTTTTTTGTTGTTGTTGTTGTTGTTTTTTCTGTTATTGTTATTGGGTTTAATTTTTTTAGTTAATTTTATTTAATGTTTCTTATTTAGGTTATAATTTTGGTTTAAAAATTCTAATACTACAACATCAAGTACATATGTATTTTATTATTATAATTATTATTGTTGTGGTTTAGTGTTACTTATATAATGCATGAAGTTGAAAAAATATAATATTAAGAAATGAGTTGGGGAAAATGAAATGGAAATGGCATTTTGTAACGTTTCTTAAAGGCAAAAAAAAACTAATCAGTAAAAATTGACTTAAATATATAAAATTTGAAAAATGTATTTGTGATATTGGTCTTGTTGTCCGCTAAGACCATAGCTCTCCTAAAAATTGATAAAAGATCATTCCGCATAGAAAAGAAACAATGAAATTTAAATAAATCACATCAAAAACTTCATATTCGAAACTGTTATAGTACTTTTCAATGATAAAATATTGGGAACTACCCAATACATTTGGGAACTTCTTAGTACCTTTTTATTGTATATTCTTCTACGTGTGCATAGTATGACGGGGATTATTAGCTTGTTATTCTCGTCGAAATGAAAGAAAATGTTAGCCACATCCGTCCGTCTGTTCGTTAATGTAAATCACTCTAGCATCCGAATGAATTAAAATAGATTGATACAATTTTAGCCAGATGCCTATTTGGACTATAGAAAATTTTGTATTGAAAAGGGACACGATTGATGGACACGGACAGATTTCAGGTATTTTGAATGTTTTAGTCACATATTTTAAACGAATTTGCTGTGAATTGTCAGTTTGGGTTCCTAGTATTTAGGCATCGGACTGTCCGTGAAAGTCCAAGTTTCGGAATAGAGATATTATGTGTTTTGATAATATATGACACATTTTTCAAAAGAAAATTAAAAAAAAAAAAAACAAGTAAGCAAAGACTATAGTCGTGCGGGGCCGACCATGTGATACCCTACAACACTACAATATGTTAGAAGACCCCTTACGTCCAAATCCATTTTGGAAGATTTCGCTTTTGAAATTATGTGACAGAGCACTGCCCAGATATTACCCTTAGCATTTTGACCCGGGACATTTGCCCAATATTTACGCACTCCGTCGTATTTTGCGATCATCTCCAAAAGCAAGAGGCTCCTCTGTATCTCCAAATTTAGACTCTTCTATACGATCTTCATGTCTACGATATTTGGCTATATTCGTCAAAGAAATCAGCAAAAAATTCAGAAGTTCGCATTTTGTGTATTTCGGCTATCACCTGTAAGTAATGTTGGTATTTTTCAGACAAAAGTAGTGGTCCATTCTACACGCTGTCCTAAACTCTCTTTATGACCTTTATAACGGCAGCAAAATCAGGAACATTTTAGTTGTTGGTCCATTTCAACCCCTAAATATATTGCGGACATCTTTGAAAACAATAGGCCTAGCCCTTCTGAGCCTAACCATACCCTTTTCGTGAGGATCGGACGTTAATTGCGATAAAAAAATATGAAAAAATAAATGAATTGACAAAATTTGTCAAAATCGGTCCACCCATTCTTGAGATATAAGCATTCCATCTAACATTCCTTCCTTTGTATATACACATTGTATATATCCGATATATTTACTATCGGCATCTACGTAACGGTCAGAATTGACCTGTTCGTCTATTTATGATTTCGCCGGGACTAAAAATATTCGCGGTATAATGGAAATTTGACTTTTATTTATCACAAATATTATGGTCTTTTTCACCCACTAAATATTACCCGATGACCATCAAAATCGGAAGGCTTCTGCCCAGCCCGAAGATTTAGCCCATGCTAATTTCCGCGTCGATTGGTCCATAATTGCAACCTGTAGAGCAACTGCAAAATCAGGATTTTTTCAGTTTTTGGTCCATTTCGACCCCTAAATATTATGCGATCATCTCCAAAAGAAGTAGGGTTCTATTCTGACCTTAACACCACCTCCATTCTAAATTTCGTGAAGATCGGGCCATAATTGCGACCTGTAGAGTGATTACAAATTAACATGGACAGACGGACGGAAGGACATACATAGCTAGATCGACTCAGCTCGGCGAGATAGGAAGATCCATATATACTTTCCTATGTGGAAAATCAATATTTCTAGGTGTTACATAATTTTTGGCCCAATCAAATATAATACCCCAACACAAAGTGTTGTAGGGTATAATTAGTATTTGAAGTACGCAATTGGTACCAACACGTATAAACTGTGTTTAATATTCGGCAAGGCTAAAAAAATGTCCGGGCCGAATATAAAGTATCCGCAAAAAGTTTTTTTTTTTTTGAAAATCGAGTGTAGCTTCGGCTGGGTGGCACGCAGCACCGTCGTGTTGAAAGCAATGTTCCAATGTCCTCCTCTTAAAATTTTGTTTACCAAAATTCGCTGAAGCTGAGTCCGTAACGTTAAGGGACGTAAACTGTTTTTTTTATTTATTATTTATTTATTTTTTTTATTTTTTTAAAAATCCCAATAGTATTTCTTGACCACCGCCTGCATCGTTTAAGGTATATGGATGACGGTGATACATCTCTTTCAAAATTCGTACGAAATGTTACCACAGTTCGTTCAGGAGGTCAATAAAACAAAATATCTTTCAAAAGAGACATGGACTAAATGCTACCATTCACAAAATTATCGCTGGTTGAAAAAAAAGTTAGATTACGGACAATATATATTAGCCGAAAACACTTATATAGAATACCTTTGATATTGAATGGATTTTTGCACTAGTGGCTTAAATGCCAAATCATATATATGATGGCTTTAACTTTATCTGAGTCGATTTGGCTGAAATTTTAAAAAACTGAACTTTATGATCCAAAATTAAAATTATTTAGAGAAATATAGGAATATATGAGTGGGATTTATATATAGATCTGATCCGATCTCAGTACATTTTTAATGTAACTTTTTTAATTGGACCAAAAACTATGTAACACATCGACATAATGGTTTCCGACATAGGAAACTACAAATGGATACTTCTCCCTCTCCGAGCTGAGTCGATCTACCTATGAATGTCCGTCTGTCCATGTTAATTTGTAATCACGCAACAGGTCCCAATTGAGGCCAGATCCTCACGAAATTTAAAATGGAGGTGGGGTTAGGGTCAGAATAGTACCCAATTGTTTTTGGAGATGTTCGAATTTTCCTGATTTTACAGTTGCTCTTTATGCCACAATTATGATCCAATCGATGAGGAGATTTGCATGGAGTTAGCGTTCAGGGCTGGGCAAAAGCCTTCCAATTGGGGTGGCAATCGGACAATATTAAGCGGGTAAATTAACCATAAATTTTATGTCAAAAAATAAGAAAATTTCCACATAACCGCGAATATATTTAAAACCCGGCCAAATTATTAATTATTCACTTTAAAAGTAAAGAACAGCTGGAAAGGTTTTCACAATTCTCTTAATTCGGAATAGTTTCTTAATAATAGTAAGAAAATCGTGTTAAAATATGACAATAAAAAACTGAATATCCTTTGTTGCATTTTTTCAATTTGTGTCATATTTTTTATCGCATGCAATTTTTTTCAATTGACTTTCAATTTTGATTTGTAAATTTCTAAATATTATCTACATCCTGTAACACTATGACTTGAGGGGTCTATACAGGTCGCAATTATCGTGCGAAGCTCGTGAAATTTTTGCATGGGATTAGGGTCAGAATTAAAGCCTATTATGTTTGAAGATGTACATTTAGGGGTTCAAATGGACCAAAAAACTAAAATATTTCTGATTTGCAGTTGCTCTACAGGAAACAATTAAAAACTAATCTACACGGAATTTTGAATGAGAGGAGGGTTAAGTACATGGAAGAAGTGTAGCATTTGGATGGCCATTGACTTATTTTTTACACGACGGAGTGCGTAACTATTCAGGAAATGGCTCGGTCAAAAAGCTAAGGTTAACGCCATATCAAAAACGAAATCTTCCAAATGGATTTGGACAAAAGGGGCCTTTCAACATATTATATTGTTGTAGGGTATCACATGGTCGGCCCCGCATGACCATAGCCTTTGCTTACTTGTTTTTAATTCGATATTCCAGATAAGGGATCTTTCAAAAAGAAATAAAAAATACACGAACTTAAATTTAATACTTTAAGAACCTTTTGATACAATATTCAATGGCAATAGTTTCCGCACAAATTGAAAAAAAGAAGTTTATTTCAAAACAGTGCTCAGATTTTATGTTTTTTTTTCTCCAGAGTGGGAGTTCTTGGAGAGAGCGCGTGTGAGCGCACACGAATTACTCCTGTTAGAAATAATTGAGAGGCGATCGAAATGTTTGAAAAAGAGTAAGGAGTACTATAAGAGTGAAATCAAGCGCAACAAATGATGTTATTTTTTGATGTGTGTGTCCGTTCGATATCGAACAAATTCGATCGATATGAATTTCTGTACGCTCATTTGAAATTTTTAAAACGAAAACATTCAGTCAATTCGTTTCTACAGAAATTTTCATTTAATCAACCTGCGATTAAAATATAAAAATTCATTTCGATCGAAATTTTTCGACTTCGAATGAGAGAATTTGGCTCAAAAAGAGAAAAACTGCAGAAGCCACAGATGGATGGATTATGTGTTCAAAAGTAGCGTATGGCATACGTCTTTTGATAATAAACCATACCAGATGCGACAAAAATTTATTATATATCTCACCACCAGATAGCGCAAATGCATGTTATGCCTGAAATTGTATGGGATTGAAAATGGTATGTTATAGCCTTCACAGAAATGTTCCTTCCTATATCTGATGATTTCCAATATATAATCGAATTGATGTAGGGCACTACGTTCTCTGACAGCAAAGTTTCTGTATGTGCCCATGCCTTCCTATAGCCGATATAAAAATTAACCTTAACTTATAGCCAAGGTTAAAAATTAGCCCTATACTTAAATCATATTGTTTTAAATTTGATATCTTAAGTTCGTAATGGATACCATCTACGAAAGAAAATTGCTCATCAGATCCACGTATTGGTATTTTGAAGCTAAGATACTTGGTATTTTTAAGCTTAAGATACTTGGTCTTTTGAGGATTTTAGCCAATTTTGTTTTATTTATTTGTTCTAAACCTATTCCCTGTTTCCCTAGAAATGTACAAAAATAGACTTATTCAACCCTAAAATTTTTTTTTGGTTTAGTTATTGTCTATTATCGAATTCCATCAAAATTAAGGTATTGTAAAATGGTCGAAGGACTTTCCATCGGAAAAATCAGAAACACCGGTTTCCAAATACCGGATTGGTTCAAAATTATTTTGACCGCATTTAAGATGAAGCTACCTATTTGGCTTAAAACAAATTGAGTTGAATATTTCACATCCAAAAAATGGTTTAGTTTAGCGGATATTTTATAGATATTGGCCAAAAATATTATTTTCGGTATCCTAAACATTTGAATTTCGATATTAAAAATTACATGCCAAACGATTTTATAAATGAGGCCTAAACATGTCGCAGTCACCCTTTGCCATTGTCTAAGTATATTTTAAGAAACGTTACATTGTGCCTATTTTTATTTCCAAATAAAATAAATATAAAGTTTGAATTATGGTATGATCCAATTAAAGATTATAACTACTAAGGAAATTAAATATTTTTTTTTATAACAGAAAAAATTTGTATTTGTTCCAATACTGGTAATTTGGAATGTGACGTTGCTATGCTGAATATAACAGTAAGGAAAAAAAAAACAAGTTTTTTACGATAAAATAAAAACTGAATTATTGTTTGAAGAAAATATTACGTTTATATCAAATAACTGATCTACTGACATTAATTGAATATATAATATATATGAATATGTTTTTTGTATTTGTTAAGAATAATGTGTAAAGTTATTAAAATTGAATAGACTATTCAAAGCTTACAAATTGAGAAAAATAAAAAAAGTTATTAAAAATTAGAAACTGAAAAACAAAATCATTTGGAGATTTTAGTGTTGCTTTACGAAACGAAAGTTGATAAGTCAAGAATTTGGAAAAAAAGAAAATTAAAAAAGCAAATCAATGAAATGAAAAGAAAAATGTTGCATTGTTAAGGGGTTTTTCTATTTCAATTCTCTTTTTTTTTTGTTTATTTCATTTGATTTAATTTTTTTGTTTGGTTACAAAAACTTTAAAATATTTCACTACCTTCGTTTGAATAACTTATTGTTTCTATTTGTTGTTGTTGTTTTTTTTTTACTACGAAAAACAAATTAATTTTTTGTCTATTGAAGTTCTCACATTTCAATTCTTATGAATTTCAATCACCGGAAGTCAAAAGGATCAACTTGTATTTAAGAATATTAATTTATTGTAGAAAATTGATTAATTTTCTTTAGTTTCACATTTTCCGGATAAATTCTCGTCTACATTTTAGCTTTGTTATTGTATGAAAATACACATATGTTATAGAGTGTGATTGTGTGTATGGGTGTATGTGTGTGTTAGAGTGTGTTGTGAGTGTAGAGATAAGACTAGAAATAAAAATTGTGAATGCGGAACTAATTTATACCGGAGTCTTAGGTAATTTCCGCCGTGTTGGTGAAGCCGGTGATTTGTCAGTTGTAGTTTCAGGGTCTAGATATTTTTTGTTTCATATTTTGGAGGAGGCAAATATTTGTTTTTTTTTTTTGGTTGGCAAAGGAAATAATGTCAATAAAATAGGAAAAAAGACGAAAAAAGAGACAAAGGAAAAAATATTTAGGTATTTTTGTTGTTGTTTGGCTTTTTGAGAATGAAATTAAATTAAATATAAATAAACGAAAAAAATGAAAAAAAAAAAAAAAAAAAACACAAAAATATTGTTTTTAAACATTAAAATAATGCTCGCCATATTTTTCGCCAGCAAACATAAAATCACAACATTTACACAAAAATTATGACAAAAAACACAAAAATTTACGAAAAATACACAGAAT